>NC_081521.1:3059300-3066800 GCF_030273125.1 Centropristis striata | reverse complement strand
GTAGCTTTGTACAGTTACGTTCAACTTTCTTAATAAGAGTTCAACAATTTCTAAAAATAATACTAACATACTAAAAATAGCACACATGTCATTATACATACACGTACAGTTCGCGGTAGGGCTGGGCGATATGGCCCTAAAAGAATATCACGATATTTCAGGCTATTTTTGCAATAACGATTATTCTTCACGATATTACGAAATAAAAGTTGTTTTAATCACACTAAACTGTGACTAACTGTTTTGAACAACTTCCTGTCGCTAAACGCATGCAGCTTTCAAAATAAAAGCACAGTGCGTTAACAGGATCCACCACAGAATTTACAAGAAGACTGTCAAAATAAGATGTCTTAAATAAAAAAAAATTAAGAACCCTTATTCTCCTTTAAAATAATTTTTAAAATAGGCAATCATTAAAATCAGTGTATATGATGGAATAGTGGCATTAGAATGTGTGAGAGGCACCAAATTTGGGCTTTTATGGAAAAAAAAATTCTTTGTGGAACCCCCCTAGCCAGCTATTTTTCCACACGGGCTGGCTGCTCCATGTCCTAGTGGAAAGCGTGATGACAGCAATTAAAAATGTCACAGTAGGATAACAAAGATTCTATAATATGGTGTCTCCAGACTGTAAAAAAATGTTATGTAAGGTATTTGCTCTCATTTAGGTCTCAAAGTGCACGATATTGATGCATTATATTTATAAATACTCATATACTCATAAAATCCTTTGGGAAACACTGCACTTTATTTATAGTCTATGGTAAAAACCTCAGGCACAGTGGATGGAGTTTTGTTGTCACTGTGCAGAAATTCCACAATGATGCTACATATCCTCCATAACATCTACAAGTTGTCATTTATACCCTTATGCTTGGCTTATACCAAAAGATTTCCACAGTCCCAGACTAAAGACTGAAAGGAACATCACAATAATGCCTCAATAAAAATATAGTGATGTCATATATATATATCTATCTATCTATATATATCTATATATATATATATATATACATTTTTGGGGGCGCTGTTTCTTAGTAAAGAGAACAGTAAGGAAACCCAGTTAAAATGTATAAATAAATAAGTAATACATAATCGATGATCAATATATGATAAACTAAATTGAATAAAATAAAATTGATAGAGATGATAATATGATTATTCAATTAAATAAATTATAATTAAACAGGACATAAATGTATATCACGAATTAATTTCTAAATGTTCCTTTCCTTCATTCTTTCTTATATCTATTTTTACTGTAAAATAGTCAACTTTTCATGTGATAAAAACAGAAACTCTTTTCCAGCTTTGTGAGGGGCATTTTGTGGCGTCTTCTCTTCTTTTTGTTGTTTTTTTCAACACAAACCACTGAGTCACACACTAGAGCAGCTGGAGCCAAAAGCTGCTTCTCCTCCATTTAGTCAGTTTTTACTAAGAACATGATGAGGAAAAACTGCTAAAAGAATCTAGTTGTAGTCTTGTAAAAGTTTCCCTGTAAGATTGACAGTCCGTCTAAAATCTCAGTGTGAGACTAGACTGGGACTAGAAACTCTAAACACTTGTATTTAGATGTGAGCTGATAGTTTTCCAGGAGTCTTTTTCAAAACTTTTTTAAGTTTTCTGATAGGAAGCATTAGTCGTCTAGACGTGCTGTAGGATGCCAGCTCGTGTTGTAAGTCACACAATTAGCTGACGAGGTGTTCCATTAGTGACTTCTGTGACCCCTCAATGATTTCAGTATGCATAAGTAAGAATATACAGGAAGACCTACACACCAAAGAACAATTGTTAGACAGATAGATGCACGTACCTACATTTAAGCATAAACAGGCTCTAGGCACAACATCATCAAAAAACTTTTGTGATGTTCAGTGAATGTCTCTGCCACTTTCTGCTCAGACCAAAAGGTTAGATGAGGTGGGAGTGTGTGTGGGTTAAAAGACTGCTCCTTTTACAGTTGGATCAAAGAGCTCCCAGTATGTCTGTGGGCGTGTGTGTGAGGTTTTTCTCACCACCCACTTGCAAACCAATGTTTGTGATGTCTGCAAAAATTAGCTGCTTTGGCAAGTGTCTCTGTATTTTCTTATCTCCCAGTGCATACACGCTATGTATTAATGTCAAGACACACACTTTCAGTCAGAACAGAACAAGCTCATCAGTGCTCCACTCTGATAATTGTAGCTTGTGCAAGAAGCTCTGTACCCTGATCTGTAGCCTGGCAATTTGTGTTTCCAGTTCCGTACTACCTAACAAAATTACACTGTTTTAATGAGCCAACAGCAATAGAACTAAACGGCAAAAAATAAATCTACCTAATTACTTTTGAGCTCGACTCAGGGTAGTTGTAAACACATGTAGACAGCTGGGGGGAATGGCTGCAATCATCATCAGTAGGGAAGCAGAAATCTGTCTGGCTATTGATGGCTGATGACTGTTAAATACAGCTGTTGCCACCTTTTCACAGCTAACAAGCTTGTTGACACTCTAACACTTTGGCTGAGTTTTTCCTGGCTCCATGCAATTCGGTTAATATTTTGTCAGTTTTATGGCCATCGTTAAGAATAATAAAGCAGTGGTTTCTACATCATAATGATCTGCATCATTAAATCTACCAAGGAGGTTGGGTTTCCATGCAGGTTGTCTGTCTGTCAGCCAGCAGGGCTAGGAAAGAACTTGTTGCCCGATTTTTATGAAATTTGGTGAAAAACATGTTTTTGCAATGGATCCAAATCACACAGCAGATAAACACTTTAATTAATGCTTTTTGAAAGGGATAGTTCTGGATTTAGGAGCTTAAGTTGTATAAAATAATTGCCGTTAGCTTACTTTCTGAGCTCTGGTGTCAGAGTTCTGTCCAGTTCTGATCGTAGAATAGATAACCGTAGTTCCGGTAAGCTGGCAGGGTCAAAAAACTGCAAGGCTTTACTGCTCAAAACTACGTGTACACTAAAAGGTTACCCATTCCACAACAAAACAATGAACCATTATTCAGATGAAACACGAGGCGGCGAGTGAAAAAGGATTATGGAATGGAGAGTGAGTTGACATAATGAGCAAGTACGAAATAGGAAAGGGGGAATTAAGAGACTGCAAGTGGCCTAAGAGTTGTAGTCAAAGCTGCTACAAGAAAATCAGGTTTAGCTGCATCAAATGCTGTCAATCCAACAAGTTCTCCAACAGAAACAGCAGAAGAGGTCGTGTGTCAGTACCACAAATTACGGCATGTAGGCACGTATCACGGCTCGTGTTTTTAGGGCACATATGTACATATCGCCGTTTGGGCCGGCTCGCAGCTCGCGCTACAACGGCAACGCTAAAAATAGCACACAAGTACGGTCCGCGGTTGGAAAAAAGGCTGCAGTTTCTGTGGATTTATGTTGTAAAACCACTGACCTAGGTTTAAAAGACAATTAAAACAGTAAATAAATGTACGTAACTGCCGGAAATTAAGTAGTTACAAGGGTCACTTGACTGCGGCAATTACATAATAAATGTAAGTTACGTTAAAAAAATGTGATACACGTAACTTACATAAACAACGTAACTTAAGTTTAAAATGGTTTTACACTGGACCGCCTTAAAAATAAAAGCAAACACGTAGCTTTCAAAATAAGAGCACATGGATGTGTTAGCAAAGTCCACCACAGAATTTAGGAAAAGACTGTCAAAATAAGATGCCTTAAATAAAACATAGAGAACCCTTATTCTCCTTTACAATAATTCTCTAAAATATGCAATGATTAAGATGGAATAGTGGCATTAGAATGTGTGAGAGGCACCAAATTTAGGCTTTCAGGGCAAATATGCCCCCAGACTCCCCGATTTATTAATTTAAGTTGCTGTTGCACGACTATTTTGCATACTGTTTTATTTAAAAATAAATGTAAAAATAAATGGCTTGAATCTGCTGTATTTATTCATGTTTTACAAAGGGTTTAACCTGAGCCAGACTTTACCACAACATAATAATAATCATATCACAGTCATGCAGGTGTAGTATGATATTTTTATACTGGTATCGGATCGGTACTCGGTATCAGCCGATACCCACAGCACAAGTATCGGAATTGGTATTGGGAGGGAAAAAATTGTATCAGAACATCTCTACTTTGAAAGGAAAGTAAGTTGGAAGGTTTGAACAGTGGTAGGACAGGAGAAACAGGAAGTACTGTAATAGTTGGGAAAGAAGATGAAAAGTAAGCCTAGAATGCATGTTCCATGATTCATTTATTATAAGTCCTGATTTTCATCCTCCTGCCATTAGATAATTTAGATGTTCGGATAAAAACACCAGACCTGCACAGTTTTTTAAAGGAGCAATATCCACACCCCTTTTGGTAAAGTTTTTTTTTTACCAAACTCCTGAACAGACTCAAGACAACAAATATTTAAAAAAATCAATATTGCCTTGTTCCATTTGCTTCAAGCTTAAGATCTCCTAAAATAATTGGGTCTCTTCTTGTCGGATTGTTATTCTTTCCAGATACTTTTTGACTCATTATGTAGAGATAAAAACAAGATTTAGCTCATAACAGTTCTTGAGTAACTGAGCCTTTATAAATCAACATTTCTGAATCTCTTGTAGATTTAATTGCTTTCCTTAATGCTCATTTTTTAATCTTCTTCAGTGTCCAAAGATTTAAGTGGCAGAGCAGGAACATGTTCTGCCCTTCTCCTTCCTTCCCTAAGGCCTAGGATGAGTGGATAAGGCATAGTGCACTATTTCATATAGGGCTGCACGATTATGGCCAACATGATAATCACGATTATTTTGATCAATACTGTAATCACGATTATTAATCATGATTATTCATCATGTTAGGGAAAACATCGGTATTTTTATTGCACTACTTTTAATAGGAACAGTTCAATAGGAACAGTTTTTAGTGCACAGAGTGTCCGTCCGCATAAACAAACCAGCATGGCTAATTATGCACAGTGCCCGTGTGCTTGTTGTAAACAAACAGAGATCGCTAAGTGAACATCTCCTGCAGCAGCAGCACATACACACTGTACTGCTACAGAGCTAGCTGTTAGCCTGTTAGCAATTTGCAGACTGGACGCTAAGGGGTAAACATCCCCTCCGGCTCTGCAGCTGGGAGAGACTGCTGCAGGAGGACTGTGCCGCTTCAATCGTTCTAACTGGGGATTTCCGTGTATACGGCTGGCTCCGGGCAGAGGACGGTGCAAAATCGCAGCCGTTCCGCACCCGGTGGAAATCCTCAGTTTTTAACGAGCCGCGGGCCCCCAAGTAGAGTAAGAAGGAGTCTCCAATAACACCAGAAAAAGTAGCTGGATTTGTCGCCAGTCGCTTTTTTTGAAAAATAGTCGCTAAGAGGATCTAAAAAAGACACTAAATATAGCAACAAAGTTGCTAAATTGGCAACACTGCTTGTTGTGGCGTTGAGTACTATGTCAAATCCTGCTTTGCGTTCTATCCAATCAGCAACCAGGCTTCTTTCAGGGGAGAAAAAACGCCCCCACCCCCTGGTGGTTGGTGGACTACTGGTGTAGAAAGTGCTTGATTAGATATGCAGGAGAGACGCGTTTTAAAATGGAAATATCGCAGACGATCAGGTTAATTTAATCGTGGCGGCCAAAATCGTGATCACGATTAAAATTTGATTAATTGTGCAGCCCTAGTTGGTATTTCCTTACCTTGACGTTGGGCCCATCTGTGTGTTTTTTTTTGATGCCATCGTTGGGAAGAGTGGCGCAAACAGGTGGGAGGTACATTCAGAAGAGGCAGCACAAAGCGGAAACATCGGTGAAGCGGCCTGCATTTGTCTTGTTATCCACAGTTCCAAAGCTGCATTATTCTGTATGAAAAGCTTCTCCTTCAGTTCATTTAATCTCTGCAGTCATCCGAAGACAGCAGGACAGATATGTTGATAAATCTGCATTGATTGAATTGGAGATGTGCCGCACCAGAGCGCAGCGCTATTAAACTCTGCTGTCTTCTGTGTTTACCTCAGTTAAGTCACATGCAAATGACACCAGGCTGCTACAAAGTAACTACACACACCTCTACACACATGATTCAGGTCTGTTGTAACTAAGGATTGTGCCTGTTTATGCAGGAAGTGTCACATTACCAGAGCTCATGAATCTGTGAGCATCACAGCGTCCTTTCAAACTTTTCAAAAACTTTTTTTCATTTCCATGCTCTATCACATTTTTGACATAAAATGTTACCATTTCCAACATGGAATACAGCAACGTAATTACTTAAATTGCATAATTGCATACTCAACACAAACCTTTTTCACCAACACAAACCAAAATGGGGCTTTGTTGATATATATGCTTGCAATTGTGGAAGGTTTCAGTTTTTTTGTTCTGGTTTAACAAGGGCAGCTCTTTTCACTTCTGGCATTAGGACCAGGTGGCAACCTCCTGGTCTGAGCAGTGAAGCACACCCCGAAGTGCCTTAAGCCTGCATTCCTTCAAAAATCCAACAGGGGTCGCCAGTGGTGGTTGCAAAGTAACTCCGGTCCTATCTATCTCAATACAAAATGAGAATATCTCAAAAACAATCTTGTGGCAACATACATCTATCTATTAAGCAAAAAGCCTCTGTGTCTGTGTCTGTGTGTCTGTGTGTGTGTGTGTGTGTGTGTGACCGTTAGTCAGACTGACCTCAGATGTCGTATGTGGCCTGTGGCTTCTCGATTTTGAAGTTTTTTGAATTCATTTTTCAAAATATCATCATTATTTACGAAGGACGTGTTGCAGCATTGCACTGTTTCCGATCGGACGCCTTTTAGAGGAGCTCCGCCCCATTGTGTGATAGGCCTACACCTGGTCAGTAACCCAAAAGTCCAGAGAAAATCAAGTTCAAGACCATGATAGACAATTATAGAGTCAGAATAGACTGAAATGATCCATAGATAAACAAGATCGATCTATCTTCTATCAAACTAATCTGACACATCATGTTGGTGGAATCAACCAATCAGGCAACGTTTTCTTACAACCGATCCTGAATCAACAGCCAGAAACAACTTGACCAACAGCTGAGCCCCAGACCAAGACGATTCAGAGTCCAACAAAGCCCTAGACCAAGACAAGTGACAGATTTGGTCTCTTACTGGACTCAAAACTGAGACCAGACTCTCAAGTACTTCATCTCTGATTCATCTGTAAAAATGAATTCACATTGGTAACCATTCCTGTTTGTATTATTGACACCACAGTCGTTGGCTGTGTCATGTAGTACAAAAATACATGTTGGTCAATTAACAAGAAAACATAGCCATCATTTATAAGTCGTAGCATGACCGGGACTATTTCTTTTTCCAAACATCTGCCGGTTTTGTTGTGTGTTGAACTTGAGAGGACTAGAGTGGGTGATTCGTGCACTCACTTATCGCCCAATCTAACCCTCGGGGCAAACACAAGTCTCTATTTTCTTACCTCTTGCCTTCTGCTGCTTCTGTCTTTATTCTTACCTCCCTTCTGGCTTTTTCTCTCTTTTCCCTTTTTCCCATCATCCTC
>NC_081521.1:2981800-3051800 GCF_030273125.1 Centropristis striata | reverse complement strand
GAGTCGGAGTTAAAAGGCTGTCTGTCTGCCTGGCCGTTGTTGTTGCGCTGTAAAAGAAAAACCAACCAGAATCATGGTGTGCAGCTCACATCATTTCAACCCCAGTACATTTAAAACGTATACATTTCATGTTTTAGGAGCAGCATGAATGGATGGAAATGGTGCAGTAGTTAACCCTGTGGAGTGTCCAAAAGCTCCAAATACAGACTTCTTCATGACGTCCAGACTAGAAAACAAAGCAGCGTGGAGCCCTACTGTAAATTCCGTAAATGACCTAAAAAATAGACACAAAAAGACACAAAATGACTTAAAAGAAGACACAAAAAGACACAAAATAACTTAAAAAAAGACACAAAATAACTCAAAAAAAGACACAAAATGACAAACAAAAGACACAAAAAAATGACCAAAATTGTTACACTAAACACACGCACAATGATGAAAATTCCTTAGAGTTTTTGACTCTGAGCATTTCTTAGTCTCCATAATGTAGCTTGGAGTGTCTTTTTTTCTTGCGAATTTGCCACTTTAATCTTGTGAATCTGCAACTTTTTTTCTTGCAAATTTGCCACTTTTAATCCTGTAAATCTGTGACTTTTTTCTCGTAGATTTGCCACTTTTTTCTATTAAATTTGCAAATGTTTTCTTGAAATATTACCGCCCTCCCTATATATTTTTTTTTCATACTTGGCTCTAATATGCCGTCACTAACGTGTCCTTGTGGCATCCCCTGCTTTCTGGGCGGCGTATGTGGTGTGTTCCGGTTCCTTGACAAATACAAAACAATATTTTCCCAACTTTTTTTCTTATAAATCTGTTACTCTTTTCTTGCAAATTTGCCACTTTGATCTCGTAAATCTGCAACATTTTTTCTTGTAAATTTGCCACTTTTAATCTCGTAAATCTGCAACTTTTTTTCTTGCAAATTTGCCACTTTTAATCTCGTAAATCTGCAACTTTTTTCTTGCAAATTTGCCACTTTTAATCCCGTAAATCTGTGACTTTTTTCTTGTAAATTTGCCACTTTTAATGCTGTAAATCTGTGACTTTTTTCTTGCAAATTTGCCACTTTTAATCTCGTAAATCTGTAACTTTTTTCTTGCAAATTTGCCACTTTAATCTCATAAATCTGCAACTTTTTTCTTGCAAATTTGCCACTTTTAATCTCGTAAATCTGCAATTTTTTTCTTGCAAATTTGCCACTTTAATCTTGTAAATCTGCAACTTTTTTTCATGCAAATTTGCCAGTTTTAATCCTGTAAATCTGTGACTTTTTTCTCGTAGATTTGCCACTTTTTTCTATTAAATTTGCAACATTTTTCTTGAAATATTACCGCCCTCCCTATATATTTTTTTTTCTTACTTGGCTCTAGTATGCCGTCACTAACGTGTCCTTGTGGCATCCCCTGCTTTCTGGGCGGCGTATGTGGTGTGTTCTCGTTCCTTGACAAATACAAAACAATATTTTCCCAACTTTTTTTTCTTATAAATCTGTTACTCTTTTCTTGCAAATTTGCCACTTTGATCTCGTAAATCTGCAACAGTTTTTCTTGTAAATTTGCCACTTTTAATCTCGTAAATCTGCAACAGTTTTTCGTGTAAATTTGCCACTTTTAATCTCGTAAATCTGCAACTTTTTTCTTGCAAATTTGCCACTTTTAATCTCGTAAATCTGCAACTTTTTTCTTGCAAATTTGCCACTTTAAATCTCGTAAATCTGCAACTTTGTTTCTGTTAAATTTGCCACTTTTTTCGAATATGCCGTTGCACATTTCAATCGACATTGAGCCCAATCAGCCTGATCCCTTTACATAATTTCTGCGCAGCAAAACAACCAAAAAGAACTCTTAATGAATTCCATTCTACGGGTATGGAATTACTTCTACTTGGAGAAGCTATGCATATTCATTAGAGCTACTTAAAATATAAGCAGTGGCTAAAGTACCTGCGGCTCTGAGAGAAGTGAAGTACTCCACCTCCACTTCAATGTTGATGAGAGACCAAGTGAAGTCAGAGTGCCGGTACAGAGAGGACCCTCTCGTCCTGGTTGTGATAGGGATGGAGTGATGGGAGAGGACGAGTGAAGGAGTGTGGAGATACAAGATAGGGGAGAAGAGGATGTGTGCCCTCAGTCAATTGAAAAGCTGTCAGGTTGCAGCCGCATACAAGCTACAAGCAGGAGATAAGAGGCAGCTCTGTCTCTCCGCCTGTTTTCCTCTTCACCTCTCCTGCCCTCTTTTTCCCTTGTTATCATCTCTCTTTTTCTCTTTACTCCACCGCCGCACCAGTATTAATCAAGCCGGTAATGGTAAAGCAGTCTGTTCAGGAATTCTGACCCTCTGACATGTCAAATGCCATTTCCTGCCTCGATAGATAAGGACGGACCTGTTTACCTCACGGTCTCCGGAGTATCGAGGTTCTTTAGGGACAGGGAGAATCTTTCCACATGTCTTTCTCTCCGCACCGGGGATTTAACATTTTATCATCAAAAAGACCTGTCCAACTTTAGCCCTTTGATGCACAACATGGGTCTAAAGCAGGGGTCTCAAACTCGCGGCCCACGGGCCAATTGTGGCCCTCGTGAGGATATTTTGTGGCCCCCACCTTGATATGAAAGTTTAATGTGAGTTTTATATGAATGGCACTTTACAGTGTTGTGTGTGGAAGGTAGCTTTAATTACTTTAAAAAATAATAATTTTGCGTCTTTTTTAATAATTTTGTGTCTTTTTTTTATCATTTTGTGTCTTTTTTTAAACAATTTTGTGTCTTTTTTGATAATTCTGTCTATTTTTTTTATATACTTTAGTGTTTTTTCAGTCATTTTGTGTCTTTTTTTGTAATTTTGTGTCTTTTTTTGTGCCCAGGTAATTTGAGTTTGAGATCCATGGTCTAAAGTGACCCGATATGTATGAGTTTTTATTTTCTATATTTAATTAAAAGTT
Source organism: Centropristis striata (assembly GCF_030273125.1). Taxonomy (NCBI): domain Eukaryota; kingdom Metazoa; phylum Chordata; class Actinopteri; order Perciformes; family Serranidae; genus Centropristis; species Centropristis striata. Next base: position 3,048,857 of record NC_081521.1, on the reverse strand, counting down.
TATTTATTTGCAATTAGTTTGTTTTTGATCATCATACATCCTAATTTTATGTTTTCCGTTATTATTTTTTGAACACAATTGAAAATTGGCGTGAACACTCTCCATGGGTCACTTGACAAGAAAATTCTCCGAGACATTTGAAATTTTAAGATGGCGGCCATTTTTCAAGATGGCCAACACCTTAATGGAGCAATTAAATTATATAATGGCTTATTTGGTGATACAAGCATGCAAATTGGCATGAGCAGTATCTGTTGGTCACTTGATAATAAGCCACCCACAGTTACTTAAAATTCCAAGATGGCGGCCATTTTTCAAGATGGCCACCACCTTAGTGGAGCAGTTAAGCAATATGATTGTTTAGTTAGTGACACAAGCATGCACATTGGTGTGAGTCTCTAATGGTTGACAAAAAAACACTCCCAGCCACTTGAAATTCAGCTCAAGAAAAATGGGAGCCAAAACAAAAGTGTTGCTTTTGTACATTCTTAGTCTGGGACAGCCCAACTAAACACCAACACAAGTCCAGTATCTCTGTCTTTCCAAGCCACCTGTGACTTCGAAGAAGCTCGCCATATACCCCAGCTATAAAAACAGTGACAACAACAGCAACCTCCTTGACGAGAGGACATAGAACTACACGAGTACTACAAGAGTCATAGGGGGAGAATGAGAGCGTTAAACAGAATATCAAACATGTGTTAATCCTGACAGTGTAGGCTCAAGTTTGTCAGGGCTAAGAGAGCCCAGCAGACTCCAGGAACAGAAGGCAGACAAAGATAGACAAAATACAGGAGTTTAATAGTTGGTGATACGTGTGTGTGATGTAGATGCCTGGCCTGAAAAACGTGTAGTTCCTGTAGGAGCCAGTGGCCATGCAGTGTGTTGAGAGTCATTCAGAGATAAACTCATGGTTCTTAGTTACTATTACTTGATTTTAAATATGCTCATGACCATGATGTTTTGTTTGATCTTTTTTTTTTTTTACCTTGGTACTGAAAGAATATTTCTTTCATCACCAATTTCAACTCAAACATTCACCTCACTACTGAATAATTCCAGAACTTTAAATGATTAAACTAACTGCACTAAAAGGAAGATTAATCTTGGCAGAAAAATATGGTTTAATCAGAGATGAAAAATTCACTTAAATTGTTTGGTCTGACCAAAATTTTCAGTTACTGAAAAACATTCTTTGGACCTCTTGTGAATAGAATGTTACCACAAATATTGGTAACTACATTTTTCACCTAACCAACCCACATTGTTATGTTGTAAGAACAAGAAGAAGAAGAAGAAGAAGAAGAAGAAGAAAGATGTGATTTCCGTGCGCTAGTCAGAATAACAGTTTATAATCAGATTTTTAAAACTGTTCATGTGCCAGCAGACAAAACAAACCACAACAATTAAAAGTTGAGTCAGTAATGTGTTTTTTTTTGTTTTTTTTTGCTTGGGTCACCCTCCCTCGACACAAAAGTAACTTTACCACTGTATAAAAAGATTGTTTTTCCCAACACCTAATGTTTAAAGAGACATTGAAAAATGCAGTTGTTTCAGTCATTGACATTGGAATACACAGACGGCAATTATAAAAAAAAAGTTCAGGACACACTAAAGTCACACACGATACATTCCATCCATCCATCCATCCATCCATCCATCCATCCATCCATCCATCCATTACTACCCATCCATCCGTCCATCCATTACTATCCATCCATCCATCCATCCATCCATCCACCCACCCACCCATCCATCACATCCAACCATCCATCCATCCATCCATCCATCCATCCATCCATCCATCCATCCATCCATCCATCCATCCATCCATCCACACATCCATCCATCCACACATCCATCCATCCATCCATCCACACATCCATCCATCCATCCATCCATCCACACATCCATCCATCCATCCATCCACACATCCATCCATCCATCCATTCATCCATTTTTCAGAAAAAGGGCCCGATGTTCCCCACTGTTGCGGGGTTAGGGTTAGGGTTATTTGCCATGGAATTTGGCAGAAATGGTAGAAAAAGTAACAGACCGGGGAACATAGGACCCTTTTTGGGAAAAAGCGGGGGAAAAAAGGGTCCTATGTTCCCCAGTCTCATACAAAGAGGGGAACATAGGACCTGGAGAACATAGACACGCTCCCGTCAAGACTAGAAAACCATATTCCCAGTGTGTTGGCACACAAACAAAATGTGCAAACTTCCACTGAACTTGTGTTGCAGCCCTCAAAAGTCAGTCACAACATTGGATTCTCTTCATTATTCGTCCTCGGGCGCTACTTTCTGTGAGATGTTAACAAGATTTGCTAATTAGCTGCCTCAAACACAGCCCAGATACCAATACTTTGTAGCTGACAGGATAGAAATAAAATGGCATGTAGGACAAACAATGCTTCACATGTTCAGCCAAAGCCATTAAGGAAAACACACAAAATAAAAAAACATCAGTGGAACTCCGATAGATGCATGGTTTAGAGGCGATAAAAGCATCTTCGTTATCAGGCTCGTAGCTTTGCCGGAGGCTTTTGTAGTTGCTGGTGTGTTTTGTGTCTTTTCCATTTTCCAATTTCTCCCCTTTTATTTCTCTCTCTCTTTGTCTCGGTAAGCTGGTCTGCGTGGTCCAGAAGTCTGAGGCCTCTGTGTTTCGTCCGCCTCCGCCTTCGCTGCTGGAGATTAAAAATAATGGGCAGCGCCATTAATTAAGCGACTAATCTTACTGTTTATGTTTTGTCATATTTACCACTCACAGATGCGTGAAGAACTCTCCCAAAAACGACTGCTCCCACACGCATTTAAATGCTTTCACAGCACATACACACATTAACAGCAACAAGAAGCCAGTACGCGGCTAAAATAGAGAGCTTGAATGAATATTTTCTTTGATCCTTTATAATAAATACAATCTAAAGTCACTGTTTAATATGAATTTATAATCTGTTTTTTTTTTAAATAAGGTATTTTCTGACATTTTTAGATACTGTGAGCAACAAAATTCATTACCGTAACACATTTTTAAATAAAAAAACAACAATTTTTTTTTTTCTTGCTTAAGGGTAGCTGGTATCACCAAAATGTTTTATTAATTTTATTAAAATATGCACACATTTTAATGCAAACAATTCTATCATCACCGTAACATTTAACCATTTTTTCTCATCAATTTTCATTCAGATTTTGTTCTTTCTACATTGTTAAAAACCATTATATTTGATTATATTCTATTAAATTAGATATTCTTCAACAAATGTATATTTATTTATATAAAGGTTATTAAATATTTATTGTATATAAGTGTGGGGAAAGCATGACATTTTTTATCTGGATGCATTACGGTAATGAATTTGTGAATCAGATTTTGTTCTTTACACATTGTTAAAAAAAACATTATGTTTGATTATATTCTATTAAAATTAGACATTCTTAAACAAATGTATATTTATTTTTATAAAGTTTATTAAATATTTATTGTATATAAGTGTGAGAAAAGCATGACATTTTTTATCTGGATGCATTACAGTCATGAATTTGTGAATCAAAAATATGTTTAAAAATGTTATTTTAATACAAAACGATGAATTGTGCCTCATTATGGCTATATTGTTCATTCATATAAAAGTGAAATACATTTAGTTTAATAAAGTATGTCCTTATAATCTTCACAGACAGAACTTAGACTGGCTGTCAGCGACGCCGCTTTACCTCGTTCCAGCTAAAAAACCAAGGCCTCAACTCGCTCTCTCTCTGTTTGTTTATTTATTTATTTATTTATTTCTGTAAGCGGCTCAGTTAATATTGTTGATTTAAGACCTCACCTTCAATTTGGTGTAGCATGTGGACGGAGCTTTAGCTTTTGCTGCGGCTGAGCCAATTTTCTGCTTCAAGCGCCTTTAATAAACCACGCAGCGCTATCAGGAGGCTTTGGCTTCCCTGATGAAGGCCATTTATTTCAAATTAAAGGAGAGTTCCTTATCTTCGGTGGCCTCAAACGGCGAGCGAGATAAAGATGGCGCGCTTTGGTGTCGTCCTCTCTGTGTTGTTAATGTGATGAGAGAAAAAAAAAAAAGAGGGGGGGGGGAGAAAATAAGAAAGGAGACAGAGTTTGAGAGAAGACAGAAGACAAAAAAGTGCGGAAAAGACAGATTAAACAGGCGAGATAAACCATTGGAGGTGGTGTGCGGTGTAGGGGGACCAGTAATCTGATAAGCTGTCATCTTTTTTTTTTAAATGTTCTTGTGAGAGAACACCAAAGAATGCTTCATTCTTCCATTTCATCGTTTAATCTCACTTCCTTCCTTTATGTGTTTTTCTATCCGTCTGTTCATTTTCCTCTTTAACCTCCATCACCCTTAGATAAACTCCATCCATGATACTGTTTGTGGAGATAAAATGTGTGTGTGTGTGTGTGCCTGTGTGGATATGGATACGCTGTAATTGAAACGCGGGGGTCAGCTCTCCTCCGTGAATCAAAGCCAAAAAGACCCTTTAATTTGGCTTTCAATTAAATCAGGAGTTAAATGCTCCTCACAGAGGAAGTGTGTGTGCAGGGGCACAGTTGACGATGCGGCGGGGTGTGCGTGTGTGTGTGCACGGTTTGTGATGCTGTCTTGTTTACGGTGTACTACAAAGTGTGTGTGGGTGTGTAAATTTGTGCATGTGCCTTTTCTGTACCTGCGTGGGCGTACATAACTCACTTGTCTCTGCTTCAATCAGTCAGAATCCATTACAGCGAGGCGCGGCGGCGGCAGCAGGCCTGTCATAGTTAACAATCACGCAGATAGACAGGCAAAGACCAATTATAATACAGCCCACATATCAAATTAAGCACGGCGGATTCAGTCTCTCAAAGCACACTTTTCTGCTGTATTTGATCAGAATGATCCTGCCCACTCAATTAAATATGATTTAGCACTAATTGCATGATTTGCAGTGAAGCACGTAGCCTACACACCATAGGTTGTTAAACAGGTTGCAGTCGGCGAGGTTGGTAATTGTTTTTCATCTTTGTCTTGCCTCATTTAATCAGACCTCTTCTTTTTGGTGCGTGTTTTTTTCATTTTATTTTTTTCTCTCATGTAGAGCACAGGAAAAAAAATACTATGTGAACAAATAGAGAAAAGAGTTGATGCTGGTTTGAAGACAAGGGGTGGTCACTCCAAATATTGTTTTGATTTTTTTCTTCTGTTCACTCACTTTGCATTCTGTCCATTGATATGGATACAAACGATAAAAGCGATTTTTTTAGAATTGATTTTGTAATATTGATTTTAAGGACAAGTGGACATGTATCACGCAGTTCAAACTAGCATAATATGGGACCTTTAACATTTTCAGCATTTTTTCCCACCTGCGTTAAACTTCTGCACAGTACTGTATCATCCATCCATCCATTCTCGTCCGCTTATCCGGGGCCGGGTCGCGGGGGCAGCAGGCTAAGCAGGGCTGTATATATCAGATATTATTGAATTTTCTGTTAGGACTGAGTTGAACTACATATTGTACATATTTACCAAGCAGCAGCTCTGGTCCTGAAAAGTGAAACCAATGCAGAATTTTATTCTACTAGTGCAGTGCCCGTAGGAAGTATCTTTCCGCCCGTATTCTGCTTAGCTGTCAGTTAATAAAGTTTTGTTTTTACTGTTTTCAATGGATCAGGTCCAAACTCTACTACATACGCCGTTTGGTAGCCGCAGGCTAATATTAGCTAACAGTTAAAGTTGTTTTTATCACACTAAACTGTGACTAACTGTTTTTAATAACTCCCTGTCACTAAACACATGCAGCTTTCAAAATAAGAGTGTTAACAGAATCCACAACAGAATTTACAAGAAGACTGTCAAAATAAGATGCCTTAAATAAAATATACAATCACCTTTATTCTCCTTTACAATAATTCATTAAAATATGAAGTCATTAAGATCAGTGTATATGATGGAATAGTGGCATTAGAATGTGTGAGAGGCAAGGTTATAATAGTTTTGGATTTTTCATCAGTTTTAGTTTTAATTTCGTTTTGATTTTTTGTTTTCACAATCAGTTCATTTTAATTTGTTTTAAGAGTGAGTTTGCTAGTTTTCATTAGTTTTTGCCTGTTTTACTTTTTCTATCTGAGTTCCATGTCCGTATTTGATCCATTGTTCCCGTTTTAAATTAACTTGTTTGTCTGTTGCTGTTTGTTATCTTGTTTTTTACATTGTCAAATTACTAATTTAATTAACTAATCCATTATCAGTATTTGTTATGACCATAAAAGATCAAACCCGAGTTAAAGTGATATGTGAAACTTTGATCTACAAAACATTCAGAATTTGATGCATCTGGTGCAGTTTTCAAGCTTCAGATGTTGACTTTTTTAGTTTCATTGATCTTTTAAAGTGATTTTTTTCAGTCTGCATAATTAAAACTCCAATTCAAATTACCAGACAGAGTATTTTTCACATTCATAACTCCATATCTCTGTGCTTGTGTCTGTTGCAGGTCTCGTAATACAGACCCGGTGTGTAGTGGGCTGCAGGCCCAGATCTTATCGTGCTACAGGGAAAACAGAGAGCAGACCCTCAGGTGTTCAGACCTGGCCAAAGAATACATGCGCTGCATCAATGCTGCAAAGAAGGTGAGTTTTCTCTTTTGCATTTGGAATATCAGGGAAGGTGCAAAGGATTACAATGTTTCCCTACATTCATTACGTGCGCCGCTGCTAAAATTTCACCTGATCATTAATATCAATGCGCCACTAATGATTTCTACTCGCACTCTATGAGCACAACAACACACAACGTTATTTTCAACTTGTTTTGAGTCATCAACGAGCTCATCAAATCCTGTCGGACCTCTTAGGACATCAACGTAAAAGGTAACGTTCGCTAGATTTAGCGACTTTTCAGACCCCCCTAGCGACTGTTTTTCAAAAAAGCGGCTAGCGACAAATTCAGCAACTCATTCTTGCTCCTCTTAACGAGCTGCCGGCGGCAAAGTCCTCCCGCTGCAGTCTCTCCCAGCTGCAGTCACAGAGCCGGAGGGGACGTTAAACCTCTTAGTGTCCAATCTGGTTTACAGTCGGAGTCTCTTTTGGGTCACTTTAGCCTTTAGTCCCAAGGCCGGATTAAGGAGGAGAGTTGAAATTAAAGCAAAGTAAGGCCAATGTGGTTATGCCTTAAACTAGCATTCTTTCTAAAGGTCAGTAGGTGGCAACCCCACTGGTTACAAAAATGGCCAGATTGTATAGAAGTCTATGAGAAAATGAACGACCCTACTTGTCATTTAACTTGCAGCGCCATGTTTGTTTTGTAAGTTAGGGTCTCATGAGTAAAATAAATGATAAAGCAGGGTATGCTTTAGGGCAGGGGTCAGCAATCTGAGGCTGTTTGTTGAATTTTTTGTAATAAATCATTTTTTTGCACCACTCCTGACTCTGGCAATTATGTTAGATCCCCTTTATTGGAAGCCTTTGGTAGGGGACCGTAACAGTGCCACAACTGACATGTGGTGGTTTAACCAATGGCAAACTAGCAATAACTTTGCAAGAGAGTTTTTCTTGTATAGTGCTCATATTTCTGAATAAGGAGGAGGATTGAAATTGTGACAGAAGACAGAGCACTTGCAGTTGTAAACATATTAAGGGTGTTTTTTACTCACTTTTTGTCTTCCCTACAACGTTATTCTTCTCTGCTACAGCGTCCGTTACAAGTCAATTATGCAAATGAGGCGATGACGTCATTTGCCACAGACACAGCAGCACCACGGCTGAAAAAAATGCTAGTGGAAACACTGGATTAATATACCAAAAGTTTAATTACAAATTGCATTTAATGTGTAAGCACTTCCATGAATTTGAAATAGAAAAAAATCCTAGGTATAACTTAATTATGAAGACTACTTTCAAATAATACTAGTTATGATAATACTTTACTTCACATGGCCCCTCAAAGAATCAAGGATATGTGGAAGTTGAAGACATAACAATCCAGTCTGAGTGCTGCGTTTGATGTTTCCCATGGAGAGAGATGATGTTATTTTCAGAGCAGCACTCTGTCTGATGTAAAAGAAAGAAATTCATTTTTTTTCTCATGTTCTCCAGATTATTCTGGGGGAGTTAAGGACCCAAAAAAATCATATTGATAGGATTCTGAGTGCTGTCACTTTAGGTTTTTACACAGAGAAAAATCTCGTCATTAGAAACAGCTTTCAGAGTGAATGTCTGATGTAAAAGTATGAAATCCGAGTTCTCCAATGCTACCAAACTTGTTTTCCTACCAATGCTGAGAATGACACCTTTTCAAAGGCAAACATAGTCTGGTTTGCTATGACATAAGTCCTCAGTCGCAGTTCAGCTTGTCACTCTTTTGCTTCTAATTTTAGCTAGTTGACAGGTACAAAGTCATTTAAAGTGAGTGAGAAAGAAAGAAAAGCAGGTTGCAGCAAAACAAGACATTTTTTACAGATATTAATTACCTTCTTGATATTTTCTGCATATGACATAACATTGCCGTTGATATGAGTTCTCTAAGTTTTTGAGTTTAGTTCAGAATTCCTGATTTTAAGTAAACAAGACAGGGTGTTGCAGTGAGATGCAGCAATAATGTCTGCAGTCGCAGCTTTAAGATTCTAGGAGAGTTTAAGAGCTGAAGTGTTGCACTGTCGGGTGTAAATATGATTATATAATCCCAAGGCTTCTTTTTCTGAACATAAGCATTAAACTTATGCATTTTTTTAAAAGTTTGAAAGTATATTCTCTAACCCAGTTCCTCATTATAGCAAATATAAGCACATACTGTTTATGATGCTGATGATATAAGCCATATTTTACAATACAATACAATACAAATGTATTTATAAAGAGCATTTGAAAACAACAGTGTTGACCAAAGCGCTGCACAACAATAAGCATTGAATTACAGAATACAGACACTTTTAAAGACAAGAATTCGGACCACAAAAGGAACTTCCTAACACAGTATTTCTCAACCTTTTTGAGTCGCGACCCCCAATTTAATATGCATGTTGTAACTAACTGTTGCAATAACTTGCTACTTTGGGATTTGTCAGAAAAGACACAAAATTACCCAAAAAAGAATCAAATTGACCACAAAATGAGACAAAATGACCAAAAAAAAGACACAAAATGGCCCAAAAAAGAAATACAATGACCAAAAAAGACACAAAATGACTAAAAAAAGACACAAAATGACCAAAAAAAGGAAACAAAATGACCAAAACAGACACAAAATTATCAAAAAAGACACAAAATGACCAAAAAAGCCACAAATGCCACTCTACAGAAATAATTTATACATAGAAACGTAGGAAAATGTGTCTTCTCCCTCACAATCCTCTGGTAAAGCTGTCAGAGTTATAGTTTGGGCGTAGGACGCACAGATGATCCACCAACATCACCCACAGCCTCATAGACCGGCATGGAAAAAAGGAGGGAAAATTTCTGGAGAAAAGCAGAGGCACCAGTTTCTTCCGATCGCTCTAAAAAAACAATTTCTTCTTTTTTTTTAAAAAAACACATATGTAGACGTTCAGGAAGAACTCAGGAAGCTCAAAGTGAAGTCGGATCAATGATAGGTATTATGGTTTTGCCAAAAATGCTTTCTGTTCGAGGGGCAATTTTCACCTGTTTCCACCTCTCACAGTGGCGTCAAATTCCACAGCTGTTGATTTCAGTTGATTGCTCTGCTCTGATTGGTGGGCGCCACCTGGCCCTTGTTGCTTGGCAACCAAAGCTATCACACGGACAAACACATCTAACATCCTCTTTTCTATTTTGCAAACAGTTCAAATTGTAATCTAATAATGTATGGGTGAAAGTCACAGGCCAGAGTCGAGCACACTCACAATTTCTTTAGAAATTTTCTAGTTTACATTTTTACTGTCTTCGGGACATTTTTGGGCATCACCATTTGGACAGGAAGCTCTGAAAAAAGCAACTATGGCAAGGTGGAACAACAAGTGGACAAAGTTTGTTCCTAAACAAAAGTGAATATTGGGTTTGCTTAAATTTTCTTTGAAACCTACAATTACTTTTATTATTTTTAATGTATTTATTCATACTTTTTACTTGTCTGATAATCTTTAACTATATTTTGTCAGTTATAGGGCTCCATAGTTGAAGCAGCAAACTTGCATGAAACATGAAATTTCCCGAAGGTGATTTTGGTTTCATGTCGTTTTCTGATGCAATGTTAATATAGTTGTTGTAGTTTTGTCTTGGTCTTTCCAATAGAGCCGTCTTTGTCTTTAAGAAGTCAAATCAGGTTGTTAAAGTTTGTATTTACCGAGTCAAAAGATCATGCCTTTTTTTTTTTTTTTCCCTTTTTGTTAACTTTTTTTGTATTCCATCTGTGGTGAAAAACAGTTAAGAGCGGCTGCTTATGCATGCACTCAGTAAAATCTAGCCTTTGTACTTTCGCTTTCAGCATTCCACATTCCTCAATTGGATCTGCTGCTGTATTATTCAAAAGCAAAGACAAGTTCCTCTCCTCAAGTATGTGCATCGCTGCAGCAGTTTTTAAGTTACAAATTCACAGAAAGTTAGAGAGAAATGTGAGCAGCAGCAGCAGCAGCAGGAGGAGGAGGGTGGAGGACAGACAGAATACTGGAAGCTTGCCCTTCCAAACTTCGTACAGTAGAGACATTTGAAGGTGTAGCAGCTCATCAAGCACCCGGACAACGTTTCCCTCCGCCTCATGGAGCTTCAGCTCACATCTCTCTGTGTTGCTCAGGGGCACTGAGGCTTCCCCCGGCATACACTAATACAGCATGTGATCATCAGCTCACACTGATTCCTCTGCTCTAGTGCTGCTGGAGAGTGTGTGTGTGTGTGTGTGTGTGTGTGTGTGTGTGTGTGGCTGCCTGTACGTGTGCACACTTTCAATAGCATCTGTAGTTTTTGTATCTGTCTTGTTTAAAACCCGTGCAGACACAAACACACTTTTATATACACACACACACTACTAAACCTACAGTTGTGTTCTTGTATTTCGACACTTTAAGGATCCAAATGTAGGTGTGTGTGTGTGTGTGTGTGCGTGGATGCATGTGTGTGTTTGTGTGCATGCATGTGTGTGTACGATTGTGTGTACGATTGTGTGTGCGTGCGTGCATGTGTGTGCGAGTGTGTGTGTGTGTGTGTGTCTGCGAGTGTGTGTGTGCATGTGTGTGCGAGTGTGTGTGCAATTGTGTGTGCAAGTGTGGGTGTGAGTGAGTGTGCATGTGCGAGTGTGTGTTTGTTTGTGTGCGTGTGCAAGTTTCAGTGTGTGTGTGTGTGTGTGTGCGTGCGTGCGTGCGTGCATGTTTGCGTGTGTGTCCGTGCATGTGTGTGTGCAATTGCATGTGTTTGTATGCATGTGTGTGTGCGAGTGTGTGTGTGTGTGTGCGTGTGTGTGTTTTCAAAGATCCAAATATTCTCAAAAGTATTGGCAGTGCACGTGCGTGCGTGCATGCATGTGTGTGTGCTTGTGTGTGCATATGTGTGTGTGTCTGCGTGTGTGTGTGCGAGTGTGTGTGTGTTTTCAAAGATCCAAATATCCTCACAAGCATTGGCAGTGCACGTGTAAGCGTGCATGCATGTGTGTGTGCTTGTGTGTGCATATGTGTGCGTGTATGCATGTGTGTGTGTGTGTGTGTCTGTGTGCGTGCATGTGTGTTTTCATCATATTAGCTGGTGTGAGATAACGAGGAGTGAAGTGAAGACTCTTTGAAGACTGTCTTTAAAAGAGCACAGCAGATCTTACACAATATCTTTATGTGTGTGTGTGTGTTGTGTGTGTGTGTGTGTGTGGATAGCGCGCTACGTTGCGTTCTGCTTTAACCTACACATCAAGGTCTTTCCTCCTGATTAGCCCCTGAGGCTTCTCCCTGACTTTCACCCAATTTGAGCATCAATTTTAAAAGTTTATAAAGTTCTTCCTCCATTATGTGTCTTTAGAAGCTGTCACAGTGTAGTTACCACTGATGACTTGTTCTTCCTGTGAACTAGATGTTGCGTAGGCTGTGAACTAACCTTTTTACACAGAGCTAGTAAGTGATCAATGCTAATTAATACTATTGTACTGTGGGCCCACTCACCCCAGAAGACTTCATTAACTTTCAATAGAATTGTTCCAATCAGACGGTTTTCAGACTGATATGAGATACTTTTGGCAAAACTTTGACATGAAAAACTGTTTGGGAATAATGATATAGAATTTTAAAACAAAGCTATATAAGGACATCATTTTCAATAACTGGTTTTCTAATTTCGATGGCAATGACAAGCTACCTAAATCACATCTAACACAGGTGGCAACCTCCTGGTCTGAGCAGGGAGGCAAACCAGGAAGTGCCTTAAACTGCATTCTACCAAAAATTCCAGCAGGGGGCGCTAAGTTTGGCTGCAGAAGCATTTTGGTCTATTCATTTCAATGCAAAATGAGAAAACTTCTCACCTGATTTATTACCTCAGAAATTATTTTTTTAAAATCTTCTTCAAGACAATCTGATGTTAATAGTGTAAATAATGGCCCCATTTAGAAGAAAATAGAAGATAAAGAATCGTATGATTTTGGGCGGGGCTACCTTTGATTGACAGGTCACTAACAAGGCGAGCCGTCATCAGGAGAGAAGCAGAACAATGCGTATCCACGGCAACATGTCAATAAAGTTATATAAAATGTTAAAAAGATATAAAAAAGGACAAGAAGTCTGAGTTTTTTGCCAAAACTAACATCCCAGCAGCTCATCATGGTACTTTTGTGCAATTTGTTGCTCAGTTTGTTGAGCTAAGCTAACTACTTAGCTAACTTCTTGGCTAAGTAGTTAGCTCAGTAACTTGCTAAGCTAACTACTTAACCAAGAAGTTAGCTAAGTAGTTAGCTTAGCAAGCTACTTAGCCAAGTAGTTAGCTATGTAATAATACAAAACCTTTTTTTGTTCATAAAGTGTGAGAGGCAAAATGGAAATAATGATCAGTTGTTATCAAAAACAAGATATTTAAAGAATACTTAATATAAAAAAATAGAGCACAGAAACACACAGCAGCATTAAATAACATGGGAAATGAATGCAGGTCATTTTTGACCCGTGTTGCGCATTAGAAGGTGTGGCAATATGTTGTGCATCAAAGGGTAAAATATGTGTATTTAAAGTGTTTAATACAGTAAAATAGGTGTAAGAATGGTTCCTTTCTTCACAAAAGCTTACGCAACTAGCACAAGTTTGTACTTAAATACCGCCATATACTGTATTCTTCTGCTAAAATGTCGTAAAGATTTATGACCGTGTGTAATAACAGTTGTCATCATGTGTTTGAGTCTGAATCCAGCCTGAATCTATTTGTTTCCCTCTGTCTTTATAACATCATAAGAGAGAACTGCATCAAAATATTCTTTATTCATTCTAATCATTTAAAACAAACGTCTGAGTCCAACGAGCCGTGGGGAGATATTGATGCTGTGATAATTCTACTGTGTGCGTTTAATAGAAGCCAAACATCGTTGCCTTCTCTTCTTTGTAATGCATATTAAATGAGTGCATCTTAAGAAAAGTCAGTGTGCTGTGAGCCTGGGGGAAGAAATCTGTTTTCATTTTATTTATAAGCACAGTTGATGTGTGACGTCTTCTCTATTGCTAATATAAGTTTTAATCCTCAAAAAATGTTAGAGTGGCTTGGACTTAGCAAGAGAGACTTATTTAATTAATCAGAATTAAAAAATGAAATGCTTTGAGAAAGCCTCAGAGGGGAGAAAGCAAACAGATGATGAAGCTTTTCAATGAGTGAAAGAGGACTTCTCATTAACATGGTACCGCTCAAGGATTAATGTAAAATGACCAAAAGAGACACAAATTGACCAAAAAGACACATAAAATGACCGAAAAGGACGCAAAATGGCCAAAAAAAGACACAAATTGACCACAGAAAGACACAAAATGGCAAAAAAAGACACAAGCTGACCACAAAATGACAAAAAAAGATGCAAAATGGCCAAAAAAGGACACAAGTTGACCATAAAGACACATGAAATGACCCAAAAGGATGCAAAATGGCCAAAAAAAGACACAAATTGACCACAAAAAGACACAAAATGGCCAAAAAAAGACACAAGCTGAACACAAAAAGACACAAAATGGCAAAAAAAGACACAAGCTGAACACAAAAAGACACAAAATGACAAAAAAAAGATGCAAAATGGCCAAAAAAGGACACAAGTTGACCAAAAAAAGACACAAATTGACCAAAAAGAGACATAAAATGGCAAAAAAAAGACACAAGCTGAACACAAAAAGACACAAAATGACAAAAAAAGATGCAAAATGGCCAAAAAAGGACACAAATTGACCAAAAAGAGACATAAAATGACCAAAGAAGATGCAAAACGGCCAAAAAAAGAAACAAAATGGCAAAAAAAAAAAGACACAAATTGACCACAAAAAGACACAAAATTACCAAAAAAAACCACACAAAAATACAACATGGCATATTGAACATGTTTAAGTGGTGAATACAGGCAGAATGAAAAGGATTCAAAAATGTACAAAATAGCCTAAAAAGGCTCCATAGAGTTAATAAAGTATGTCCTTATAATCTTCATTATGGCTATATTGTTCATTCATATAAAAGTGAAATATATTTAGTTTGATAAAGTATGTCCTTATAATGTTCACAGACAGAACTTAGACTGGCTTCATGAGGACCAGCCATTGGGACTGAATGTGGTCCAGTTCTTGTTTTGTCTCCCAGACTCCCAGAAGCCTGTGATGTGTTTTGATCAGAGTCACAGCGGGTCAGTGGACAGGCCTGCTGGGGGACGCTGCCGTCTTTATGTGTGGACATGTGTGTGTTTGATGGCAAATGAGGGGAGGGTCCCACAGAGACGGAGCATCAACCTCTAGTCATTATCCTCCGGGAGTCTGAGCGACATGTAACACATACACACTGTCCACACACTCGCTGGGATTCTCTAGTCATTTTTCTGAACTCTCAGATGCAACCATACGCACAGATGGCACTAGGGACTAGGGACCCCCGCTACTCTCAGCGACAAATATCACCGGTAAAACAGAGGTTTAATGTAAAATGACCAAAAAGAGACATTAAATGACCAAAAGAGGTGCAAAACGGCCAAAAAAAGACACAAATTGACCACGAAAAGAAACAAAATGACAAAAAAAAGACACAAAATGGCCAAAAAAAGACACAAAAAGACAAAAAAAGACATAAAATTACAAAAAAGATGCAAATTGGCCCAAAAACAACACAAAATGACCAAAAAAGACACAAAACGGCCATAAAAAAGAAACAAATTGACAACAAAAAGACACAAAATGGTACAAAAAGTCACAAGCTGACCACAAAAAGACGAGAAATGGCCAAAAAAGGACACAAGTTGACCAAAAAAAAGACACAAAATGACAAAAAAAGACACAAAATGACAAAAAAAAGACACAAAATGACAAAAAAAGGTGCGAATTGGCAAAAAAAAGACACAAATTGACCACAAGAAACACAAAATGTCAAAAAAAAGACAAGCTGACCACAAAAACACACAAAAGGACAAAAAAAGACGCAAAATGGCCAAAAAAGGACACAAGTTGACAAAAAAAATACACAAAATGACCAAAAAGATGCAAAACGGCCAAAAAAAGAGACAATAATTCTGTGTCCTTTTTGGGTCATTTTGTGTCTCTTTTTTTAGTAATTTTGTGTCTGTTTTTGGTCATTTTGACACTGCCTCCAGCTGCCCCCAGGTAATTTGAGTCTGAGACCCCTGATGCAGAGCGAAAAGAGGAAAAAAACACACTAAAAAAATGAGAGACAGTGACAGAGAGGCATAAAGGAGATTTGGAAAAGTGTAGAAAATACTTGGAGTCAGAGGAAAAAAGAGCAGGTGAAGGATATATAGAGGGAGTTAAAGCACCAGAAAGAGATTTGGAAACAGGTGGAGTGTTGCAGCAGCATCACAGATCACAGATGTATGTGGAGCTGCTGCCAGGTCAGGATCTGGCCAGCTGCAAGTTGAGACCTCACAAACTTTAAACGCTGTTATTTTCCCCTTCAGCAAGGCCAACTACTGAGGAACACACACACACACATATATATATATAAGGAGCCCTGCTGTAGAGTGCAGACATACCAGGCTTTGGGTCTAATACCAAGGGAGTAGCTCCTGAAGTTAAAAGCTGCCTGTCAGAGAGAGAGAGAGAGAAACTGAAGCTAAATGAGAGAAAAAGAAAAGAGGCAAAAAAACTTTATGGAGTGCTGAGGAGCAGCAGTGATTGAAAAGGAGATTCAGAAGGGTGTTTCTAAAGAGTTATTGGTTGCTGCAATCTGGCCATGAAGCAACTTCACTGTAAGACATGAAGGACGTCCACATGGACTGTGATTAGAGTTGTTCCCATTGTTCCGATCCCCCATTTTCAGCAAAACATTGTCGGTAAAACAGAGGATTAATGTTCCGTTAGTTAGATTATTTACATTGCAGCACATAGAGAGTCAGCCGGCTAATGGTGCGTTCAAGGTCTACACGAATGTCAGAATTTTCGACGTTGTTCCGAGCTCCAAGTTCTGACTTTCAAGTTCTGACTTCGAGTGTTAGACCCGCCTTCATAATAAAAGCAAACACATGTAGCTTTCAAAATAAGAGCACATGGATGTGTTAGCAGAGTCTGCCACAGAATTTACAAGAAGACTGTCAAAATAAGACGCCTTAAATAAAACATAGAAGAACCCTTATTCTCCTTTACAATAATTCTCACCTTCAAAATAAACGCAAACACATGTAGCTTTCAAAATAAGAGCACATGGCTGGATGTGTTAGCAGAGGCTGCCACAAAATTTACAAGAAGACTGTCAAAATAAGATGCCTCAAATAAAAAATAGAAGAATCCTTATTCTCCTTTACAATAATTCTCACCTTCAAAATAAAAGCAAACACATGTAGCTTTCAAAATAAGAGCACATGGATGTGTTTGCAGAGTCCACCACAGAATTTACAAGAAGACTGTCAAAATAAGATGCCTCAAATAAAAAATTGAAGAATCCTTATTCTCCTTTACAATAATTCTCACCTTCAAAATAAAAGCAAACACATGTCGCTTTCAAAATAAGAGCACATGGATGTGTTAGCAGAGTCTGCCACAGAATTTACAAGAAGACTGTCAAAATAAGATACCTTAAATAAAACATAGAAGAACCCTTATTCTCCTTTACAATAATTCTCACCTTCAAAATAAACGCAAACACATGTAGCTTTCAAAATAAGAGCACATGGCTGGATGTGTTAGCAGAGGCTGCCACAAAATTTACAAGAAGACTGTCAAAATAAGATGCCTCAAATAAAAAATAGAAGAATCCTTATTCTCCTTTACAATAATTCTCACCTTCAAAATAAAAGCAAACACATGTAGCTTTCAAAATAAGAGCACATGGATGTGTTTGCAGAGTCCACCACAGAATTTACAAGAAGACTGTCAAAATAAGATGCCTCAAATAAAAAATTGAAGAATCCTTATTCTCCTTTACAATAATTCTCACCTTCAAAATAAAAGCAAACACATGTCGCTTTCAAAATAAGAGCACATGGATGTGTTAGCAGAGTCTGCCACAGAATTTACAAGAAGACTGTCAAAATAAGATACCTTAAATAAAACATAGAAGAACCCTTCTTCTCCTTTACAATAATTCTCACCTTCAAAATAAAAGCAAACATGTAGCTTTCAAAATAAGAGCACATGGATGTGTTAGCAGTCTGCCACAGAATTTACAAGAAGACTGTCAAAATAAGACGCCTTAAGTAAAACATAGAAGAACCCTTATTCTCCTTTACAATAATTCTCACCTTCAAAATTAAAGTAAACACATGTAGCTTTCAAAATAAGAGCACATGGATGTGTTAGTAGAGTCTGCCACAGAATTTACAAGAAGACTTTCAAAATAAAATACCTTAAATAAAACATAGAAGAACCCTTATTCTCCTTTACAATAATTCTCACCTTCAAAATAAACGCAAACACATGTAGCTTTCAAAATAAGAGCACATGGATGTGTTAGCAGAGTCTGCCACAGAATTTACAAGAAGACTTTCAAAATAAGATGCCTTAAATAAAACATAGAAGAACCCTTATTCTCCTTTACAATAATTCTCTAAAATATGCAATGATTAAGATGGAATAGTGGCATTAGAATGTGCGAGAGGAACCAAATTTAGGCTTTAAGGCAAAAATGTTCTCTTGGGAGTATGCCCCCGGACCCCCAGATTTATTTATTTAAGTTGCTGTTGCACTACTGTTTTGCATACTGTTTTGTTTTAAAATAAATGTAAATAAATCTGGCTGCTCCATGTCCTAGTGGAAAGCCCTTTTGACTGTTAAAAAAAGCTATGTGAGGTTTTTTCTCACATTTGCAAACTCTGTTGTACTTCCAGTAACCATGGCGATGTTAGCATAGAAGCTGGAATAAACTTGGTTTAGAAAGGCTAGAATTTAAACATTTCAACAGAAAAAGAGGCTGAATAATCCAGCCACCATGACGTCCACTAAGGAGTAGGAGGACCTGCTGACGAGATGTCAGATTTGTCAGCTGTCATACCGAGACATTCTCCAAAATAACCCAGTGCATTGAGATTGACTGCCTTTCTGCCCCAGAGCTTTTCATTCACACCTTAATTTCCCCTTTCTTGTGCTTAGCTAATAATTTGTTGGACTGTTCTGTCATTGACGTCCAGGGCTGCAGGTATAGGTGAGGGGCTGAAAGGGACTGATGTTATGTTAATTGTCCCTCATGAGCCACTTACAAGATTGATTAAGTGCTGAGTTAAAATGTTCTATTAAAGTCAGCTCCTTTTATACACTCCTGATCAAAGTCTTAAGGCCGGGGGAAAAAATTCAAGCATTTACATTTCCGTTTGGTGGAGCATAACCAGGTTATGTTATATGTAACTTTATTGACACGTTGCCATGGATACGCAATGTTAGTGACCTGTCAATCAAAGGTAGCCACGCCCCAAATCATACAATTCTTTCTCTTCTATTTTCTTCTAAATGGGGCCATTATTTACACAGTTAACATCAAATTGTCTTGAAGAAGATTTTTTTAAATTGAAAATTTTATTTTATTAAAGCATTCATATCCTGTGTACAGTGTATGTGTATTAAATCATTTTTCTCACTTCATTTTAAAAGTGATTTATTGATTCCTCAAAAGAAATGCATCATTTCTTTCAAAATTACCTTTCAAACTGAATTGATAGGGCTTCACAGAACAATAGTAGCATGAGAGGAAACATTTGTTACTGAACAAAACGTTCAAATAAACTAAACTACTCGCCTTATTAGTGACCTGTCAATCAAAGGTAGCCCCGCCCCAAATCTTACGGTTCTTTATCTTCTATTTTCTTCTAAATGGGGCCATTATTTACACTATTAACATCAGATTGTCTTGAAGATTTTTTACTAGTGATTGAGACCATAGTGTTGTCCTAAAAAACATTTCTGAGGTAATAAATCAAGTGAGAAGTTTCCTCATTTCACATTGAAATGAATGGACTAAAATGCTTTTGCAGTCGCCATCAGCGCCCCCTGCTGGAATTTTCCTTATAATGCAGCTTTAGGCACTTCCTGGTTTGCCTCCCTGCTCAGACCTGGAGGTTGCCGCATGTGTTAGATGTGACTTAGGTACAGGTAGCTTGTCATTGCCATCGTAATTAGAAAACAAGTTATTGAAAATGATGTCCTTATATAGCTTTGTTTTAAAATTCTATATCATTATTCCCAAACAGTTTGTCATGTCAAAGTTTTGCCAAAAGACCATAGTGTTGTCCGAAAAAACATTTCTGAGGTAAAAAAAAAAAAAATGTTTTCATTTTGCATTGAAATGAATGGACAAAAATGCTTTTGCAGCCGCCATCAGCGCCCCCTGTTGGAATATCTGGTAGAATGCAGCTTAAGGCACTTCCTGGTTTGCCTCCCTGCTCAGACCCGGAGGTTGCCACCTGGTTTTCAACTGGGACCTGAACCTGGTTCTCCTGGGTGACAGTCCACCATTTGTTCGTAACCTTAGGTTACGGGTCTTAGGTTAACCCTTTATCGGGCGAAGAACTAAATTTGGTAACTTCAGTGGATATCTAAGTGGGGTCCCCATGTCTCTCTGTGAGGTCGTAGAACCACATGGATTTCTTCCAGCTAATCAATATTTCGAGAAAAAACTTGCAAATTTACTAGATTAAAGTGGCAAATCTACAAGAAAAGAAGTTGCAGATTTAAGGGATTTAAAGTGGCAAATATGCGCGAAAAAAGTTGCAGATTTACAAGAAAAAAGTGAGAAAAAGCAGTTTTTTTCTTGCACATTCACCACTTTAAATCTCATAAATCTGCAATTTTTTTCCTTGTAGATTTGACACTTAAATCTCGTAAAACTTTTTTCTCAAAATATTACCCCCCTCCCCCGGGTCCGTATGTTTTTTTTACACATTCTGGCTGTACGTAATATCCTCCAATATTCTCTAGGGTTGAAATTTGGAATTTTCAAGTATTTCAATGAGTGTCCTATTAAGGGTTAAGTGTCTCAGGGATGTTTTTATTCAGCTTCATCGTGATTTTCTCTTTTTTTGTGATATCAGTGTACTACATTGCAAATATACTAAGGAGCGTTTGCAATATCCTATGTTTATAGGGGGTGGGGAGAGTGTTTGAGCTGGGTGGTTCTGTAGTTAATGAAAACTATTTCTCCACAGAGGGATGGTATAGAATTTTTAGGAACACTGTTGTTATTCTGAATGGCCGAGCCTGTTTTGCAGGAGCCTGTGTGCAGTTTCTGAGGCATGCTTAGTGTGCAAATATGATTCCCTGTGGATGGCACACCAGAAGATAAGGGGAAAGAGAAAATAGTTTCATCAAGTTCTGATAAGTCCATTCTCAAAGGAAAACCCTATTGACAACACTGATATACTGATAGCAAATCTGTATCTGTTGCCGATCTGAATGCACACTGACTTTTGCAAAGCCAGTGAATCACAGCGGTATAAAACCTAATATTGATTCCTTTTTTTCTTTTACCTTCAGTTTTATTGTTGATTGAACGGGAGTCATGCCGGTAAAAAAGATCACAGCAGCTCAGCTACTCTGCTGGCAGATAACAATATAGACAAACAAAGTGAAGGAAAATACAAAGAGAATACTGAGGACAAAGAGTTGTTTTGATGAACAGAAATAGCACGCTGTAGATATATAGAGATCCAGGAACTATTAGATAGGGTCAGTAGAGAAACAGTGGACAGGAAGGCAGCGCTAAAGCATGACAAGAGAACACAGGGAAAGAAGAAAAGATTAGTTCTAAAGTATCATTAACAATAATACAGGTATATCTTTTTTTATGAGTAAAAAAAATGCATGTGCTGCACTAACGTCACATTTCAAGCTATTAGTCAGGCAGCTTAGATAAATAAAGGGGATAGAATAGAGCTTAAAAAAACATTTTTTCCAGATGCTCTCCATCACCATAAGCTTCAATTTTCGGTAGGAGCCACTTCATCAAGATTGCAGATCGGAGATGGCAGCCATATAAAGTCTATGAGAACCAATACATCTTCCGAGCCACTTAGAAGGTCAATCTTGGTGTCAAAATATACATTTGGTGGGTCAAAGAATCATTTAAAGCTATTTAGAATATCACTAGATGATTATTATAATAGTTCATATACAATGCATGTATTTTGAAAAAATGATAACATGCACTAAAGGTGCAAGTGTCTGTGGTGCAAGTTGCTCATGCATGAAGGCACACTGGAATTGCAAAGATCTTTGTGGTTGTAAATGTAATAAATGGTAAAAGTGAAGCTAATAAATGTTATCAATTTTTCAGAATATGTGCATTCTATATGACCTATACTAATATAATTCAGACTGCTTAGGAACTGAGTTGGAAATTAAGTTAATACATGGCCAAAATGAACATATCTATTTGATCAAATAATCATCTAGTGATATTTTCAACAGCTTGAAATGATTCCTTGACCCAAAAAATGTATATTTCGACACTAAAATTGACCTTCGAAGTGGTTCGGAAGACATATTGGTTCTCATAGATTTTATATGGCTGCCAAAAATCTGTCAGATTTTTCATTTTGTTTTAATTAACAAAGTATAAAGCTGCCAGGAACCCAAAATACAAGCAAAAGACACAGGTGTCTATGGAAATGTACCATTTTTTTTTTTACCGTTTATACACACAAAAAACAGCAGAAAAAATAATAAATAATAAAACTACAAAACAGTCTATTTGCATGTAAATTAAAAATAGTAATAGTTTTCATTGTAGAAAGAAAATTCACATTTTAAAAATGGTCTAGAAACATAAATGTCACACTGTGTAAAAAGCTCCTATGATTGAACTTTAACTGGCTTTCTCAGCTTGTCTACATATCATATATAAATGAAGTTATTACTATAAATAAAACGTGCATTTTCAATCAATAGATGAACTCCAGAGGGTTAAAAGCAAATATAGAGTATCTGAAGCCAAAGGCCGTGAGGAAACTTGGTATTTGACGAGTTGAGAAAAAGGACAGGAGAACTTTGTGATAAGCACCGTGCAGAGCTTAAAAGAGAAATGAATGTGAGGAAGAAAAAGGAGAAAAATATAGAGAAAATATGAGTAGAGTAGAGGGAGGAAAAAAACGCTGTGCTTTGTAAACATGATGGTGAACACTGAGCAATTGAAGAAGCACGGGGAGAAAATGGGGAGATGCGAAGAAGTGAGATGAGAAATGATGAAGAGGAGAAGGAGGCGGATAGATGAAGAAGAGGAGAAGGAGGCAGACGAGGGATGATGGGAGACAAAAGTGGAGTAGATAGACTTGGACGGATGGACTAGAGGAGGAGAGGATTATGGGAGAAAAGGCTGGGTGATCCTCATGAAGCCAGTTAATGACAGTCATATCCCGTGGCTATTCCAACATACAAAGTGATTATGTACATTCACTGAGTGAATATTTAGAAAATAAAACATATATTTCTCACTAGAAATGTGATCAAAGTACATTTTTATGCAGAAACTAAGTCAAAATATTGATTTTTTTCACTAAAAATGAGAGAACTGTCCGCCATGTTTTTTGTTCTGACCTTGAAAGTCACGTGACTTGGAACAAACCAATAGGAACAAATATCCATGGAATAGCCACGGGATATGACTGTCATTAACTTGCATTGTAGCGAAATCCGTGTCAGTTTCACGGAAATTTGAGTGATTCCGTGGCTATTCCACGGATTTTGAGTTAAGCGTAATTTTGTGTCTATTTTTGGTCATTTTGTATTTTTTTTTGGTCATTTTGTGTCTCTTTGTGTCTTTTTTTAGTCAATTTGTGTCTTTTTTGTCATTTTGTGTCTATTTTTTGTCATTTTGTGTCTATTTTTTGTCATTTTGTGTCATTTTTTTGTCATTTTGTGTCTTTTTGTGTCAGTTTCACGGAAATTTGAGTGATTCCATGGCTATTCCAAGGATTTTGAGTTAAGCGTCATTTTGTGTCTATTTTTGGTCATTTTGTGGGTCATTTTGTGCATTTTTTTGGTCATTTTGTCTTTTTTTAGTCATTTTGTGTCTTTTTGAGTCTTTTGTTGGTCATTATGTGTCTTTTTGTGTCTTTTTTTGGTCAATTTGTGTCTTTTTTGTCATTTTTTGTCTATTTTTTGTCATTTTGTGTCATTTTTTAGTCATTTTGTGTCTTTTTGTGTCAGTTTCACGGAAATTTGAGTGATTCCGTGGCTATTCCACGGATTTTGAGTTAAGTGAATCCGTGGCTATTTCACGGATCCCTGTGAGACCAGGTTCTTTTGAAAATGAGTATCGTATCCAGATACAACGTTTTAGTATCGATACTTTTTGGAGTATGGATACTTTTGACAACCCTACTCATGAGTCACCTGGGTGGGAGTCAAGAGGGAGGAAGGAAGGAAGGAAGGAAGGAAGGAAGGACGACTGGTTATGGAGGAAAGGTTAGAGATGGACAGAGGAGGATAAAATGCAGAGAGAAAGAGAGAGAGAGAGATGGCAGGCCCCTTGGCAGTCAGCACTAATGAAGAAGAATGAGGTTTCTGCTGCTTGCTGGACCTGCTGCTGACCACACACACAAAGTTCTACACACACTTTCACTTAAGTATGTACTCCTCAATTTTTGACACGAAATTTATGAAGCGAACAAGTAGTCAAACTCCATATTCACCTCATTGCTATGGGTGAATAAATATTACAAAGTGTCTTGTAGCTTTCTTTAAACCGAGCCTAATTAGGGAACAGAGTTTCAATTTTTATATTTGTACTGAGAGAACCCGTCTCAGATTAAAACTCAGGCAGGGGAGTTTCACACCAAGCTTTTTTAAATTAGTGTAGGTTGCTTTAATTGGGGCTAAAGTCTTGCAGTGTTTTTATATCTTCTTTTTCAAAGTGCAGAACTTTTCTACAAAGTTGATGTACCATGGAGGAGATAACACTTTTTATCCTCTGACATTCTATTTATGACTCTGTGCTTTAACCAATGCAACTTCCTGCCCACTGGAAAAAAAGTAAAGATATGTAAAATCTTAACAAATTGTTCAGTAGTATTTCCCACTGTTTCATGCCAAGGCATTGGCTTGATTTAAGAAGGTAGCGTTCATTTGGAGCACATTTTTGTCACATTCTTGTCTCTCCTCTGCTCTCAGTTGAAGGTCTGTTTGTGCCTCATTAGCTGTGACTGCCAACAGACAAGAAAAGAAAAGAAAAAGGAATCCTTTAACGTTTTTTCCGCCCCGGCTCACAGGGTTTTTTTTTTTTTTGTGTGAACAAAAGTTGACTAACTTGCCATAACACAGTGGGAAAATGCATGTAGAGTGATGAAGATCTGTTGACCAAAAGTTTTCTTTTCCATCTGGTTTGTGTTGCTCACGTACAACCAAGATTCACAAGAAGTCAGCTTTATATAATGTAAATAAAACAGAATGTGGATGTTATTCCTTTTGTCACTTATATATTCAATTGAAAACTGAAAAACAGGGTCAACTAAAAGACTCTATAGAGTCTTAAAGGGCTATTTTGTCAATTTTTTAATCCTTTTCATGTCTTTTTGTGTCTTTGTAAGTCATTTCTTTTTTGGTCATTTGTGTCTTTTTTGTGTCTTTTTTAGTCATTTTGTGTCTTTTTGGTCATCTGTGTCTTTTTGTGTCTTTTTTGGTCATTTTGTTTCTTTTGTCATTTGCTTCTTTTTTGTCTTTTTTGTGTCTTTTTTGGTAATTTGTGTCTGTTGTGTCTTTTTTAGTTATTTTGTGTCTTTTTTGGTAATTTTGTGTCTGTTGTGTCTTTTTTTTAGTTATTTTGTGTCTTTTTTAAGTTATTTTGTGTCTTTTTTGGTAATTGTGTGTCTGTTGTTGTGTCTTTTTTAGTTATTTTTTGTCATTTTGTGTCTTTTGGTCATTTTGTGTCTGTTGTCTTTTTTCGTTATTTTGTGTCTTTCAGTTATTTTGTGTCTTTTTTTGTCATTTTGTGTCTGTTGTGTCTTTTTTCAGTTATTTTGTGTCTTTTTTGTCTTTTTGTGTCTTTTTTGGTAATTTTATATCTGTTGTGTCTTTTTCAGTTATTTCGTGTCTTTTTTGTCATTTGTGTCTTTTTTGGTCATTTTGTGTCTGTTGTGTCTTTTTAGTTTTTTGTTTCTTTTGTCATTTGTGTCTTTTTTGGTCATTTTGTGTCTGTTGTGTCTTTTTTAGTTATTTTGTGTCTTTTTCAGTTATTTTGTGTCTTTTTTGTGTCTTTTTTTGGTAATTTTGTGTCTGTTGTGTCTTTTTCAGTTATTTCGTGTCTTTTTTGTCATTTGTGTTTTTTTTGTCTTTTTGTGTCTTTTTTGGTCATTTTGTGTCTGTTGTTGTCTCTTTTTTAGTTATTTTGTGTCTCTTTTGTCATTTTGCAAATAGTTGTTGCTTAATGTTTTACAGTAATCAAATTAATTTTACCTGAACAACGAATCTTTAACTTTCCAAAAATGAATGTCTCCACTAGTTTTTACTTTCTGGCAACCAAACTTTGATCCTGTGTCGTGTTTTTAAAATTCTATCACATCTACAATCACATCTTTCAGTGTTTTACATACCTGCATTGAATATTACGACTTTACCATAAAAAAGGTTTAAAAGAAAGTAAAATAATGATTCTAAGGGGAAAAAAATACAGCCAAAATATCTTAAAAAGTGTGTTTTTCAGCTTCAAAGCATTATTCATAAAGATATGTAGCACTCAGTCTTTCAAGTGTAGTAAATATACTTTTTTAATTAATTTTACGACTGTAAAACATTCAGCACCAACTATTTACATGAATTCATCTCGCAAATTATCCTTGGGATTTCTTGGATGTTCTTACATATTTCAACCCAATGCAGCAAAAAAAAAAAGTAATTTCTGAGGTTCAGAACACATTCAGAGAATCACAAACATGCAGAAATTCAGCTCAGAGGGCCAAACCTGGAAAAAAAAACTAACTAAAAAGTATTTGCAAGTTTCCATCAATTTAATAGAATTTTTTTTTTCAAGAAATACCATGACATGAACTGGAATTCCCAGACGAGTTGCTATTGAATGACCCTGTAGTTATATATGTTACCAGCTCACACCTCAGTCTCAAAGCTTTCTTCCATCTTCAGTTCTTATTGTGTTACTGTAAAAGTAAATTTAATCTCAGCCAATGTTGAGATGCCAATCTCCCTCCCTCTTTCCTGCCACTACATCACTTTTGTGTTTCAAATGTGATGTCCAGACGAGGTTTTTACACCTGGAAACGTCCTCAATACCAGGCAATACCTGGAATGAGGCGGGTCTCACTTGCCGAAACGCCCCTAATTTGAATACGAGCAGTCCGGATCGGGCTTTTGTCTGGACTTTTTTCGTCCTTGTAGAAGAGCAGGGTCTTTTTTCTCCCCTGAAAAAAGCCTGGTTACTGATTGGATAGATCACTAAACAGGATGTGACATATTACATGATAACAACACGTGCCATTTGTAAAAGCCAGAGAAGCAGTGTTCCCAACTTAGCGACTCTGTTGCTAAATTTAGCAACTTTTCAGTTTCCCTTAGCGACTATTTTTCAAGAAAGCAACTGAAGACGAATCCAACGACTCCTTCTTACTCTTCTTAACGAGCTGCTAACGAGGCCAGCTTGTTAGGAAGAGCCACAGTTAGCGGCAGTTAGCTACAGTTAGCTCTGTAGCAGCACAGTGTGTATGTGCTGCTGCTGCAGGAGGTGTTCACTTAGCGATCTCTGTTTGTTAACAAAAAGCACCGGACACTCTGTGCACAGTTAGTGATGCCGTTAATTCACAATCACTATGTTTGTGATCAGCGGAGACACTGTACATAATTAGCCATGCTAGTTTGTTTATCATCAGTTGCTGACGTTGTGCACAGTTAGCCACGACGAAAACCATACGTCACCTCCAGAGTCTCTAAATCCCTCTGGGGGCTAACTTGTAGTTAGCTAGTTAGCTATTTGCTAGTTGAAACACGGCTTTTGTGTTTTAAATCGTGATGTGTAGACCTAATTTTGTAACTAAATGCAATTACTGCAGGATGGCTTTTTCTTTGCAAAGAAAATAAAAACCTTGTGTAATGAACGCTTTCTGAGCACTGTCACTTTAAGTTACTTTTGTTTCTTTTGGTTACCACGGTAACGTGAGGTCGTAGTTGAGGCTGACTGTACTTTTTGCCGGGCTCGACAGAACTCCTCCATAACCGTCTTTCCGTTGTTTTTTCTTCTCTTTACGTTCTTTTCTACCCTCAAGTCCGGCATATAGATGGTGTTTGAGCTTCCCCTGCATTAAAATAAACGTGCAGTGTGACGGTAAAGACTTGTTTTCTGTTCTTATTACAACTTTAACGACCCGTGGACCCGTGAAAGTCTCTATTTCATTCTTCACCAGCAGCAGAGACATTTCCACTACAGTTACACTCCTATTTTCTTTTGTTTTTTGTGCATGAAGTTAAGTAATAAACCCTTAGAATAAGCACCATTTCCTCAAGTGGGAATATTAAGGATGCTTAAAATAATCTTCATAATTACCCGAGTATGTTCGAGCCATTGCCAGCTCTGCAGCACATTGGTCCATGTGGCTTTTAAACAATATAAAAGTGTAAGATTGATTGTGCAATTAAAGCATTGTGACTCATTTCACACATGGAACCATGCTGGTTTTAGTTTGGAGTTGTTTGCCTTGGAAGGTCGGCACAGATTCTGCAGCAGTGTGTGGGTGTTGGGGATGGTAATATTTTGCTTTCCAATCGAGTCGGAGCTGTGATGATTTATTTCAAGCGTGGATGATTCTTAAAAGCTGAATCTGAACAAGTGTTGACTCAAAACATATTGAAGGCTGGTAGACGGGGGTTTAGTGCAAGTGGGAAGAAAAAGAAAATACAAAAAGTGGAAAGTACTCTGTTTAATTGGGTTTGTTTCAGTTAAGTGAGCATTTGTTTTCATTTGATTGGGGCGTTGAATTGCATATGATCTACAAATTTAATGGTTCCCAAGACGAGACGATCTCTAAATGCAGCTGATGGATGCTCAGCTTTTTATCTGTTGAATTTCTCAGTCGTTTTTTTTTTTTCGCTGTATGTTTCATTTATGACTTTGGCTGCCGCAAATTCATACAAATAAATCAATATCAATGGTACACTTTGGCTGAATGACCATGAGGGCTTGTTAGTGTTTGTGTGAGTGTGTGTGTATTGGGTCTACATAAGAGTTTAATGCTGGCGTCATGGCTTTCTGACTCGTTGAAAATCAGCAAAATATATCGTTACAGATATCGAGTTCAGTCAATTATGTCAGTGTAAACACACATAGTGGGCCATATCAACTCATATGAACCTGCGGGCCCAGTTATAAGACATAAACCAGCAGTTTTTCCCTTTTAATCTGAAATTAAATATTTTGTACATTGTCAGATATTTCCATCTAAAAAAACCCACCTTTTTATTTACAAAGCAATTACTATAACCGTCACATTGTTTCCCTTCTTGTCAAAGTGCGCATAATGAAGGAAGTTTACTCTTTGAGGAAGATGAGATGATATCTTGCTATTGGCAGATATGTTTCTTATATGCAGCCAAACCTTTTTTTTAAGATTAGAATGCATTAAAAGATGTGTAGGTAATAAAGACATTGTTTAATCATAGTTTGTCCAACAAAATATACAGTTTGCCCAGCTCCAACTAACAGTCCAGTGGCAACTAGTGTTGTGGATTAATTTGAAGATGTATTAAAATATCAGACATATAGCAGTTTAAAAATGCATCACATATGATTTGACAAACAGTCACAGTCTCTCTGTACAGGAAAGCTGCTTGATTAAGGTAAGAACAGCTCTGATTTAGGAAATCCCACTGCACCATTTGGAACAAAAC
Organism: Centropristis striata; assembly: GCF_030273125.1. NCBI lineage: Eukaryota > Metazoa > Chordata > Actinopteri > Perciformes > Serranidae > Centropristis > Centropristis striata. Next base: position 3,019,449 of record NC_081521.1, on the reverse strand, counting down.
AGGAAATCATGAGACCTGACACACAAACATTAGGTATAATAGTACCAGAATTAGAATACTGGGCAGTTGCTGTTCGGACCAAGGACCTGTTTGTGTATCTTGAGTATTGTATCTGTTTTTTTGATACTCATCATTAAATCAAGCACAGAGCTGTCTTTCTAAGAAACTCTTGTCGTCTGTTAAGATTTTCCACAACACTAGCCACAAAGAGAGACGAAAAGCTGCTCTGAGTGATGGCAACTCCATAGTGTCATTCAACACCGGGAACATTCACACTTGAGCTGTTCGGTCCACTTGAACTTGTTATGCCCCAGTCTAGGGGGCCTAGAGCACAACATGAAAAGGCCCCATCTTCCCCATCTCCCAAGTAGACACAAACAAAGATAAGTTTGAAGAATGGGTAAATATTTATTTACAAAGAGAACTTAGGTAAATACAAATATTCTTCAACTTAGGGGGTGGACTAAAGCCAAAATAACAAACAAAACAATCCTATCTCAAAAATAAGAAATTTACCTGAAAAAACAAAAGATACAAAATCTTACCTCCCTACCTACTTAGCCATCTTGGCTCCATTTAAACCAGGTGGTTCCGGCTGCAGCCAATCCCAGTCCAGGCATGGAACCTCTCCACCAATAACACCACGGCTTTGGCACACTCCAATCTGCATATAAAAAAAGGAAAACAAAAACACAGGGCACACATACAAATGCAGTTTGCTAAACAATAACTATAATATGACCACAGTCATAACAATCTTTAACACAGTGAATTCCCAAACGAACTCTGGCGCGTACCAGAATTCTGTTCTTTGGGGTTTCTGTTCATTTCCAAGTGCACCAGAGTTCGGTTCGCTGCAGGTGAGAAAGGAGTCTGAACCAAAGCAAGGACGCAAACCAAAATAAAAGAGCATTCTGGGTTGAATTTGGGCGGAAATGTGAGAATCAACATCAGGCAAGTCTCCTGGACAGATGTGGACTAATGATGAAGTAAATCCAAATACTACCGATCACAGAACAAAGTTGCTTGTGGCTTGTAGGTGCAGTTTTCTTCTCAAAATACCAACATGGTCTCACAGGAATCCGTGAAATAGCCACAGATTCGCTTAATTCAAAATCCGTGGAATAGCCACGGAATCACTCAAATTTCCGTGAAACTGACACGGATTTGGCTACAATGCAAGTTAATGACAGTCATATCCCGTGGCTATTCCAACATACAAAGTGATTATGTACATTCACTGAGTGAATATTTAGAAAATAAAACATATATTTCTCGCTAGAAATGTGATCAAAATCCATTTTTTTGCAGAAATTAAGTCAAAATATTGATTTTTTTCACTAAAAATGAGAGAACTGTCCGCCATGTTTTTTGTTCTGACCGCCGGGACCTTGAAAGTCACGTGACTTGGAACACGAATAGCCACGGGATATGACCGTCATTAACTTGCATTGTAGCGAAATCTGTGTCAGTTTCACGGAAATTTGAGTTCATCCGTGGCTATTCCACGGATTTTGAGTTAAGTGAATCCGTGGCTATTTCACGGATTCCTGTGAGACCAGGTTCCAAAATACATAGTCTCTGAAGAAAAATGTAGAAAGCCAATGTGATCAATCAAAGCCTTTAGTTAGTTCATGCAGCACGGAGAGCCTTCAGCATTCTCTCCCGACAAAAGAAACTTTTTCACTTTTATACAGAAATTCAGTCTCACATGATCAAAAGACCGGAGCTGGTTACAGGTGAAGTTGCAACTTGATGTAATTAACATACAGGAACCCGATATTACAGAACAGTGAGAGAAACGTCAAAGAAAGTGGATTGGGAACACAGCCAGTCAGATACTATCATGCAAATACACATTATAACCCCTGCAGTTGGGTTGTCTGCTCATGTGTCTCCAAGACAGGATTTAATTACTGTGCTGTAAATGTTTAATACTTTAAAATATCAAGAATATAATAATATTTTTCCACAGACTTCAAATTATTCAGTGACCGAATGGTGGCTAATGGAGTCAGTCGCTCAGCAGATCAATGCAAATAGCAGACAATATACACTGTAAAAAAGGTTTGTAGAAATAACAGTAAAACTCTGTCAAATACATCAGAAATAGGGCATAAAATGAAAAATCGTATATCACTGTATTAGACACTTTTAATTACCGTAAATCAAAGAATAGCACGAAACTTTTACTTTTTTCTGTCATAAACTGTAAGAAACACACAGTTTTGCTGTAAAATATAACATTTTCATGCAAAGTTTATGGAGAAATACCATGATGTGTGAATGAATGACACAATTACCCTAAAAATAACAGGATTATTCAGACTAAATCACAGTTTGTTTTTTTTGCTGATATTTACATTTAAATTTAATTTAAAATTACATTTAAACTGTAATTTTTACGGTGAAGTTCTGGCAACCACAGCTGCCGGTATTTTTCCGTAAATTAAACAGATTATTTTTTTACAGTGTAGAGCATTTACGTTTTGCAGTAAACCAGCAATTTATTAATGTTTTTGATGTTTTTCAGTTCTTTTTTTTATAATTAGTGAGAAAGGTCCAGTCTGTCTTGGGATTGAATGTCTTGAAAGTCTACATCTGTGTCAACTTTTCTTTTTTATTACAGTGTGAGTTTAACTTAGTGTTTTTTGTGGAATGCATTTCTATGCAGATGATTAAATCGCGTACAAATTAAAAGCAATTTGGGAAAAATTAATTGCCCAGCCCTGTTCTAACCAGACACATTTAAAGTCTGGTTCTCCATCTTCTGTTCCTGTATTTGCTTACCTGAACATACATTCACACATGTCTCCATAACGCATATGCCCAAGCACACTTACATCACCTCCCAGGGTTTTCAGAAAAGTTTTTGTCAGTTGGTTTATCTGATTGTTCGTCAGTTTGTTTTTCACTGTAGTCTCTTTTTTATCTATCTTTAATGAATCTTCCTTCATCTGTCAATTTTGTTTTTCTGTCTCTGCTTCCCTTTAAACCAACACCTTTCATCTAGCTTCTACGTCTGTCTGCAACTCTTTTTTTCTCTCTCTGCGTCGACTCCACTCTCTTTGTCTCTCTTGTTTTATTCTGTCTTCTCCTATCTGTTTCTCTTTTCCAAACCCTCTTTTTTTCTCTCTCTCTCTCTCTCTCTCGGCCGCCTCCTTCATTTCTCTCTCCCTGCTCTGCAGTTGACTTATTGATTTCATTTTCATACTGTTGGCAGTTGTTCCCTCTGTCATAAACCATCAGCGTTGCCTCCTTTCAAGCCCGCATTGATCATTGTACAGCCGATCACAACCAATCACCGCCGAGCATCATTATCTGCTCTCGTTCTTTCTCTTTTGTTGTTCGTCTGTCTTGTATTGTGTGCCCTGTGGGTTATATTTTCTAATCTAGCACTTCGGAGAAATAACAAGCCAGTACATTTAGGTATTTAGGTAGTGAATTAGGCTTCTCTCTTTCTTTTTTTCCCCCCCTCAGACTCTTAAGTGTTGTGAAAAATGACTCACATTTGAATAGAAAGCTGAGGGCTATCAAAGAAAACTGCACCACAAGAAACGAACACAACCTCACTCTTCTTCCTGCAAAGAAACGAAACTTTTTACCGTCCACGCATGTGCCTGTTTTTGACAATGAATTCGCCCACTTCAACCACTCTTCAGCAACTGTTTTACACATAAAACTTCTCCTACTTTCTCTTTTTCTTTGACGGAAATAACGCCTGCCGAGCCTCTGTCTGCCACCTCTCTTTCTGTCCCCATCCTTCCTTTCTCTCCCCGTCTTTTGTTGCACTGCAGCGTTCGATCGAACAACACATCAAGCCAAATCTGGAGCCTCTGTTTCCTCTTTTATCTGCCTCGTGGCCCCCGGTGGCCCTCAGACGCCTCAAAGCTTTCAAACGGGGGGTAGAGTCGGGGGGGAGGTGGGGATACTCGGAGGGAGGGAGGTAACGCTGAGGCTACTCACAATTGCTTCCTTTGGGAGGCTTTTTCACCAGCTTTTTGTACACCTTGCTGACCTTTCCGAGCGCCAACACGCCTGTCGGCTCGCGCCACGAGACCCCCCGCCCTCTCTCCCTCTTTCTGCGCTCTCCGATGGGGGTCCCGATAATAATTCAACACAGTCCTGTATTGTGTCCTGTTGAAAGCCGACTCGGCCACATAAGCAATTGACACACTCGGTTGTTGTTTTTTTCCCGGGCGCGTTTCGCACCAATATTCCAGTCAGCATTTTATCGCCCCCTCTCTGGCGCGCTTAGCGAGACGTTTTGTGCAACCTAGACCACCAGCTGGGATAAGAGAGGACGACAGCAGGGCTTTTAGGTGGGTTTTTTACTGGCTTTTGTCGCCTCGAAGCAGCCGCAACATTATCGGAACAGTCCACTTTGTAGCAGCCTTTCTTTTGTGTCCCGTTGTCACGTTGTCCGTCTCCCCACCTCCTCTTTCTCTTCATGAGTTGAGGCCTGCCTCTCCTTTTGTGATTGCTCTCCAATTCACAGCCCCTGTATTCCAAAAGAGATCGATTTTTAGTTTTTTTTTTCTTCTCTGGCCTTTTTGTAAATAAATAAATACCATTGTGTTATTGTTTGCTCCCAGAGGTGTGTTGACGAGTTCACTTTCATGTGAAACTTCTGTTTTATAGTGCTATACTGCAGTTATTTACAATTCTTTGTCAAAAAAAGGGAAGGTGGCCCTGAGAGCTCACAGTGCTGCAGCTTAAGAATACACATGCAAATACACAAAACACAAGCAAATTGAGTAAATGTCTTCATCAATTTGACAACACAAGCGCAGCATTAAGAAAACATGCTGGAGTACCTTTTTTTTTAAATCAAAGCTGCATGAAATGCACATTTAAATAAAAAATATCTTCAATAAAAATAGCCTATGAAATAAAATAGACCAATCTTTTTCTGAAATAAATATATTTGTAGGAGAAAAGAATAACGTTAAACATAAAAAAAAAAAAAAAATACATATGACAAACCCTGGTAAGGGCAGCATTTATAGAGAAAGAAAGAAAAAATTAACTATATCGATTTATGTGATATAGTCTAATTCCATATCACATTTAAATATATATTGATATGTCTTTTATATCAATATATCGCCCAGCCCTAATTAGGATACATAATCCCCAAGAGGTCTTCCATTCTGTACCTGGACAAACAGGAAATATTTGTGATGTGACAATAATTACTTACTTTGTAAAAGAAAAGAAAGATTAGTTTAAAGGAAGATTGGTAGAGTCTTTACTTCTAGCTTTAGAAATAAAGACATCAGCACTATAATTTCATTAACAATGCAAATTTCTGTATGAATTTGAATGAGCTGGTTTCAGCACCTTGTGCTTAGCAACATTACAAAGTGATATCGATACAATTGTTTGTTTTTTTTTGCCATTTTATTTTGCTATTTCATTCAGTAGTGATGGCCAAATTAGGCTTCATGAACCATTTTCCTTTTTTTTCTGAGCCCACTCAATATTGCGTTGAATAATTGAGTTAAAAACACAGTGAATCACCATTTCTTTTGCCTTTTTCTTTAAACTTAGAACACCATCTAGTGGGACTCCATAAATACTAATTGTTCATAAAACTTAATGTGGACAATGCAAAATATTAAGGTATTGTGTTCATATTAGCGGATTTCTGTTCAGAAAGGGACAATTTTCCTTTGTTTCGCAAGTGCAAATGTGATTTGTTTGGTATACTCTTGCAATATTTTGGCTCTGGGAAAGGAAGAGGATGTTCTTGGCTGTCAGTATGCTTGTTGGATGGTTGAATAGCCTTTTCCCATGTGGGATAAGGTTCACGAACCATTTATCCAAAATTCTCACCAACTTCCAACCAGGAAGAAATTGAAAGCTTTAAAAAAAAAACAAGTTCCTCTCAGTGTTTCTACCTTGTCTGGACAAGGTTTGCTGGTGTTTTAAATCATTGTAAATTACATCCCCTCTGGTTTGGTCTTATTGATTATTTGAAAAGTAATGGACCAGTTATTTAATAATAAATATACCTGTTAGTTGTATTGTTGGTAGAAGTGGAGAAAGCTGATTATCTCGGTAGCCTGAAATGAACTTTTTTTTGCTAGTGGAGAGAATCTTTGCAGTGAGTGTTCTCCTCCATCTCCATCCCTCAGCAGTGGAGTGGTCAGGCCTATCAACCACAGCACCTCAGCCTATCACCTGGGAGCCCCAATTGCCTGCCAGTCATCAGATAAAATGGATTTCCAATTGAGTCAAGGCTCCCAGGCTGGGTCAGGCAGAATGGAGAACAGGCAGACTTCTGCCGCTCTTCTACCTCTCCTGAGTTTCTGTTTGTTGTTCGGGGTTTTTCGTTCTATCTCCTACTGCGTTTGGCCCCTGTGCCTCCTCTTCTCTCCCCACTTCCCGTCACTCTGTCTCTCTGATCTGCTGGCAGGGGCCACATGAAATGAAAATAGGCTTGTTGTAAAAGCCCAGTACCAATGTGCTATCTGGGAGGCAGTGTGGAGCAACCCCAGCAAGTCTTCTTAGTCCGTGACTACTTTAACTCAGGATGGATCTTCAATTAGAGCAACAGGTGGGAAATCCATTAGTTTTGTTAGTGGGTGAGGTGTGAGGTGTTACCAGTTCTTTTTCTAAGTACAGTTGTAGCACACAGATACCAATTTCAGTACAGAGTACTAATTACTGCTGTCAGTAAAACACTTTGAGAATCACGGATGTTAATCCTTAGAAGTCTAAGCATTCACATTCCTTAACCCTTTGGAGTTTGGTAATAATACCTTAATTTATATAGCAACTTTAAAAACAGTGTTCAAAAAGTGCTTTGACAAAACAAGCATCAATAAAACTCATGAAAAAATAAGAAACCAGCAATGAAAAAGTAAAAAATACCACCAAATACCAGTCCCCTTTGCTTTCACAAATATGAAAAAACGCCATATTTTGCCGCCATGCCACGCCCACATAGTGTGATTGTCTGCAGAGCTTTAAATAACTTCTGATGTCAAAGGCCTTGTGATGGTACTGAACAAGTCCGAAGTCGATCAGATTAAATCTGTAGGAGGAGTCCATTAAAGTATGCGGTGTGGAAATGGCGAAAAACGTCTAAACCGCCATTTTCGACCCAAGATGGCCGACTTCCTGTTCGTTTTAGGGTATGGCTTCTTGAGACTTTTTGATGCGTCTTCCCATGATACATGGATGTACCAAATTTTGTGTCTCTACGACAAACCTGTTTTAGGGGCTCAATTCTAGGGGGCGCTAGTAGGTCATTTGGCCACGCCCATTTCTGAAACCAATGAAATACGTACATTTTCGAACAGGATTGAATTTTGTCCCAAGTTTGGTGAGTTTTGGAATATGATAAAGCCCTCAAAAACACAATTAATTTACCGTTATAATAACAAACGGACCAATTCCAACAGGGTTAGAGCTCGAGCGCTAAAAATGTGTTCTCAGGTTGTGCGTTTAAGTCATTGTAATAGATATAAACACGTACTGGAGAAGGAAACGAGAGGAGAAGAGGACAGTTTGGAATATTACAGAAGGTGAGAAGAGGAAATCAGAAGGATGAGTGAGATAAAGGGAGCCGTATTGATCACCTGCTCTGTGAGTCCCTCTGTGGTTTTAATGGTGTGAGTTTCACAGCTGGAGCAGAAACTCTGCAGAGCTTAGAACAGACACCATGTCCTCCCTACACACAAACATGCACATGCAATGCAGCACATGCATGCAGTCTGCCTCTCCACCAGCTGGCTTCAGGTCAATGCACCCCGAGTCTTCAGTCAATTTAGCTCGTTTCATCGTTCCACACCAGTTAGTGCAGCTGTAGGACTCCAGTGGGACCGCGAGTCGTTCTGTACCAACCCAGCGCCCTGCTGCCCTCCGGCCTCTGAAGCCGAGCCTCATCGATTCCTGAATGGGACACCAAAGCAAATTTAAAAGAGACTCTATTTATAATTTAAAAAAAATATAGATTAATAATAGATTTGACTCTTGTGTTATTTACTGGAATGGTCGATGCAGAGTTGCATTTTTATCAAAGAAAGAATGAAATGAAAAAAAAACTGCCGCAAGTGTTACAGACATATGTTTAATGTTTTTACGATATAAGTCTTTATTTGGATGAAAACACAAGGGTGAGATTTATATCAGGAGTCTGATTTAGCTTATCACGTGATATGTTCAGATGGGGAGTTGACCAACAAGATGATGGTGGAGAAAGCAAAGTTACAAAAAACACAAATAAAAAAAGACACAAAAACATGCATAAAAAACACACATAAAACACACCCAAAAAAATACAAAAAACACAAAAAAATACAAATAAATACAAGAAATGAAAAAAATTACAAAAAACAGATAAAAACTTGCACAAAAATACAAAAAACACAAATGAAACATACATGAAAACACACAAGAAACTCACCCAAAAAATAGAAAACGCATAAAAAACACGCAAAAACAAACAAAATAAAATGACAAATAAAGACAAAAAAATGAAAAAATCACAAAAAAACAGATAAAACATACACAAAACACACAAGAAACATACAAAAACATTAAAAAACACATAAAAAACACAAAAAAACAAACAAAATAAAATTTTCAAATAAACAAAATATTTTTTTTTTACAAAAAACACAGATAAAAACACACACACAATAACACAAAAAATACACAAAAATCACACAAGAAAACAGTAAACACAAAAGATTGCATTTAAATGTTGAATTGCACACTGCAAAATTTGAAAAATCTCTGCAAAAAAAGTAAAATCATCTCACTACACTTGGTCATGGTGATTTTTGCCTTTGCTGAAAAAGGGTTGATGCATTAAATTGCACATGGAAACTTCTGGAAAAGCCAAAACTTTAGAGTTCAGTTGAGAGCAGGGCTCCATGCTGCTTCGTTTTTACATTGTGCAACATAAAGAAGTCGAGCTGCGGTGCTTTCATGGACTCCAGAGGGTTAAAATGACACAAACTGCACCTCCATCTTTGTGCAGCTATTTGATATATAACTAACACTGAATGCGTCACACCGGCATTGAAAAGCAGAAGAAGAAGAAGTCAGGGTCGAGTCTTTTCTGTGATTATCAGCTTATATAATCACCGCTAGGAGCCATCCTGTTAGATATTAGTTCTGTTGGAACACCAGGTAATAACTAATAAGCCTTTAAAGAGTTTATTGACCTTCTGGTAGAAAGCCAGTCACCTCCCTCAAACGGCCCTGAGCGTCCCCCTTTTATTCTCTACAACTCAATATGTTGACACCATCACACTAACAAGGTGCTGAGCACTACATCACCTGGTTTTTATCGATCCTTCTGGTAAGTTGCACTGCAAGGTTACAGGCGTTGGTCGCCATGGTGGCAAAGCTTTATTCAGATTCTCTCTCAGGATCATCTGACCAGCAATTCAAGGTGTTAATTGACCATTTCATTAAGCCCCTAAAACCTGAAGTTTTCCTGGAAATTCAACACAAGTGTCAACTCTTTCTACTAAATAATAGATTTTTCAGCCTCTGTAGCAGATAGAAATGAAATTCAAGAAGTATCTGAGAGCTTATAGCTGTTATATCTGAGCTCCCTCCGCTATAGTCGTCTTCCACCATGATTTCAGTTCTGGAAAAGTCCCATGATGCATTTCGACACTCCCACATGTATTCTCCTTTTGTGTCTTTTTTGATCATTTAGTGTCTTTTTTTTGGTCATTTGGTGTCTTTTTTGGTAATTTTGTGTCTTTTTTTTGTCATTTTGTGTCTTTTGTTGTCATTTTGTTGTCTTTTTTGGTCATTTTGTGTCTTTTTGGTCATTTTGTGTCTTTTTTTAGTAATTTTGTGTCTTTTTTTAGTCATTTTTTAGTAATTTTGTGTCTTCTTTTAGTCATTTTGTGTCTTTTTTTAGTCATTTTGTGTCTTTTTTTTAGTCATTTTGTGTCTTTTTTTAGTCATTTTGTGTCTTTTTTGGTCATTTAGTGTCTTTTTTGTCATTTTGGGTATTTTTTGTCATTTTGGGTATTTTTTTAGTCATTTTGTGTCTTTTTGGTCATTTTGTGTCTTTTTTTGTCATTTTGCCTTTTTTTGGTCATTTTGGGTCATTTTGGGTCTTTTTTTAGTCATTTTGGGTCATTTTTGGTCTTTTTTTGGTGATGATTTCAAAGTTTTGGAAAAGAAAATGTGCATTGCAACACTCCCACATGTATTCTGATGCATTTCATTGGCCAAGAGACCGAAAATGGGTGGAACAAAATACAAATACTACAAAATGACGTATCCTCTTTCCCGGTTTAAATGGGTTAAGCCGAGCCTTCTCAGTTTTTAAGAGCAGGTTGTAGACTGGAGCTGGTCAGACCTGGTGTGTTCTCTCAGGGACGATGTGGTTCTCGGGTTTCAAGGACTTCATTGATCTTTGGTTGAAAGATGGAGGTTGCACTGCCCCGATCAATAGCATGTAGCTGTTTTCAAATAGAAGTTAGGTAGAGCGGATCGGCTCTAGCTCTCTACGAGGTCACTGCATCTCCCTTAGATGGACAGAATGCTAGGGCTTAAAGAGACGTTACCTCAGTCTATCTGGAAAGGGTTCCAGGTACCGTACATGCAAAAAAAAAAAGGAAAAACCTTATAGGCGGGTGCATATATAAAAAAAAATACACCTAACCCTAAAAAAAATCTGACAAAAGGTTTCTCAGCTGTTTTTTTTTTTTGCAGTATTAGATGTCCTTAATAACATACCACAAAAAACAAAAAATGACCACAAAATGACTAAAAAAAGACATAAAATGACCAAAACAGGAAACAAAATGACCAAAAAAAGACACAAAATGACCAGAAAAGACACAAAATGAACCCTTGTTGGGATATGTTGTTGGGTAGGGGGTAAAATAACACTCTGGGCTTAATTTAGCAAGAAAAACCTGTAATTCTCAATTCAATTTCAATTTTCCCTTGAACCTCAATCTGTCAAAAAAAAAAAAAAAAAAATTGTCTCCCTGCTCAGACCTGGAGGTTGTGTCTTTTTTTGTCATTTTGTGTCCTTTTTTGATCATTTTGTGTCTTTTCTTTGTCATTTTGTGTCCTTTTTTGATCATTTTGTGTCTTTTCTTTGTCATTTTGTGTCCTTTTTTGGTCATTTTGTGTCTTTTTTGGTCATTTTGTGTCTTTTTTGGTCATTTTGTGTCTTTTTTTTAGTCATTTTGTGTCTTTCTGTGTCTTTTTTATGTCATTTTAGTCATTTTGTGTGTTTTTTGGTCATTTTGTGTCTTTTTTGTTCATTTCGTGTCTTTTTTTGGTCGTTTTGTGTCGTTTTTGGTCGTTTTGTGTCTTTTTTTGGTCATTTTGATGAAAACCAAGAGGGAAATGATCATCTTGTCAAGCCATTGTAGGGGCAATTTGTTGAAACATGAAAAAACTTCTAAAGTAGCGACGTAGAGATGAGTAACATCGTCAACAGGTTCACTTCTCTCCATTACCCAGATAATCCCTACTATTTGCCGCTCTGACCTTTCAGTTGTAGTCATTTAAAGCTGGGGAGTATGCAGAAAACAAGGACGGTCCTTCTACTAAGAGCATCTCAAAGGTCAGACACACACATGGACTAATTCTCTCTTCTTTCTTCTTCTCTTCCTCTCTTAGAACCTGCTGGTCAACCACGGATGAAGAGAGTAAGGAAAAGGGTAAAACAGTAATTTGAAGGAGGCTTTTACTTTGGCACTAAGAGCAACATGTGTAGCCTTCCTGTTTCTGATTTATGAGAGTTGATTTGCTGTTAGCATGCCTTGTAGAACCTGATAACTAAATAAATTCCCGATAATGTAATAACCCCAATAATGTAATAAAAATCTGCACTTGAGTCCATTGAAAATTTAATAAAACCTGATAATGTAATAACTTCCCGATAATGTAATAAAGTGCATTTCCCAATAATATAATTCATTTTTTACCAATAATGTAATAAAGTATAACATTAATGGAGGTTATTACATTATCAGGTTAGCCTTCTTTTCCCAAGTCCTGATAATGTAATAATTCCCCAATATTGTAATAATTTAACAGCGGCCATATTGGCCATATTGGATTTTCCGCCATCTTTGATTTGATCATAAACCTTCCATTAATGTTATACTTTATTACATTATTGGTAAAAGTGTATTTACCTTATTTACATTATTGGGAAATGCACTTTATTACATTAATGGGAGGTTATTTCATTATCAGGTTAGCATTCATTTTGCAAGTCCTGATAATATAATAATTCCCCAATATTGTAATAATTTGTAATAATTTAACAGTCAATGCATCCTCAATGGGGTTTTTCGGCCATATTGGATTTTCCACCATCTTTGATTTGATCATAAACCTCCCATTCATTTTATACTTTATTACATTATTGGTAAAAAGTGTATTACATTTTTGGGAAATGCACTTTATTACATTATCTGGAAGTTATTACATTATCAGGTTTTATTACATTTTCAATAGACTCAAGTGCAGAAAAAATGGAAAATGTAATAAAACCTGATAATGTAATAACTTCCCGATAATGTAATAAAGTGCATTTCCCAATAATGTAATACACTTTTTTTTACCAATAATGTAATAAAGTATTACATTAATGGGAGGTTATTACATTATCAGGTTAGCCTTCATTTCGCAAGTCCTGATAATGTAATAATTCCCCAATATTGTAATAATTTGTAATAATTTAACTGTCAATGCATCCTCAATGGGGTTTTTCGGCCATATTGGATTTTCTGCCATCTTTGATTTGATCATAAACCTCCCATTAATGTTATACTTTATTACATTATTGGTAAAAGTGTATTTACCGTATTTACATTATTGGGAAGTTATTACATTATAAGGTTTTATTACAATCAAATCAAAGATGGCGGAAAATCCAATATGGCCGAAAAACCCCATTGAGGATGCATTGACTGTTAAATTATTACAAATTATTACAATATTGGGGAATTATTACATTATCAGGACTTGCGAAATGAAGGCTAACCCGATAATGTAATAACCTCCCATTAATGTTATACTTTATCACATTATTAGTAAAAACGTGTATTACATTATTGGGAAATGCACTTTATTCCATCAGTGGGAAGTTATTACATTTTCAATGGACTCAAGTGCAGATTTTTATTACATTATCGGGAATTTATTACATTATCAGGTTCTACATGCCTTGTTTTTAAAACTTTCTTAGTGTGATATTTATCTAAAGTATCATCTGGTAAAGTTGCTCTATTATTCTGCACTGCTACGTTTTACAGGGACGCTTTTGAAAATGAAATGAGTGTGCATATATTCCATTCATGGTCTGAGTCAGTACACTTTCAATTCTGTCATTCACAAGATCAGCAAGAAGTATTTCTAACGTTTGGCTTGTAAAGATCCATTCAGGCCATTCCTCCATCATCTGAATGTGAAATTCAGTCCACGTCCAAACCTTTGCTTCCTTTTGTCGGGATGAAAAAAATCAGAAATCTTTTCAGGTGTGTGATGAATGGAGTGCATAGGGACCGTCCTTGTCCTGATCTCTGACTGAAAAAAAAAAGAAGAACTGATTGAGTTTTATTGCTTTTGAGTTTTATGGTTTTGTATTTTTTTAACAACGCAGGAAACAGCTCAGGTAATCCTGGCCATGACTTAAATCATCACACCTGTAATGTATTGTATGACTTTATTAAAGCATTCATATCCTGTGTAGCGTCTTGTTTGTGTCTTTAGTTTTTCCTCCCGGACTACTCAACCAGCTGATGGCTATTAAATCATTTTCCTCACTTCATTTTAAAAGTGATTTATTGATTCCTCAAAAGGAATGCATCATTTCTGCCAAAATTACCTTTCAAACTGCATTGATAAGGCTTCAGAGAACAATAGAAACATGAGAGGAAACGTTAGTTAAAGTCCCAGTACAGACACATCCTGAAGGATGTAAATGTGCTGTTAATCATGTTTTTTTTAATGTTTTTTCTTGCATAAAAAGTTGTTATAGTAGTAGTTGTCATTTTGTGTCTTTTTTTGGTCATTTTGTGTTTTTTTTAGTCATTTTGTGTCTTTTTTTTTGTCATTTTGTGTCTTATTAGTCCTTTTGGGTTTTTTTTGGTCATTTTGTGTCTTTTTTTGGTCATTTTGTGTCTATTTAGTGTCTTTTTAGTCATTTTGTGTCCTTTTTTGGTCATTTTGTGTCTTTTTTTGTCATTTCGTGTCTTTCTGTGTCTTTTTAGTGTCTTCTTAGTCATTTTGTGTCTTTTTTTGGTCATTTTATGTCTTTTCTTAGTCATTTTGTGTCCTTTTTTGGTCATTTTGTGTCTTTTTTGGTCATTTTGTGTCCTTTTTTGGTCATTTTGTGTCTTTTTTGGTCATTTTGTGTCTGTTTCTGGTCATTTTGTGTCCTTTTTTTGGTCATTTTGTGTCTTTTTTGGTCATTTTGTGTCTTTTTGGTCATTTTGTGTCCTATTAGTCATTTTGTGTGTTTTTTTTTGTCATTTTGTGTCTTATTAGTCCTTTTGGGTTTTTTTTGGTCATTTTGTGTCTTTTTTTGGTCATTTTGTGTCTATTTAGTGTCTTTTTAGTCATTTTGTGTCCTTTTTTGGTCATTTTGTGTCTTTTTTTGTCATTTCGTGTCTTTCTGTGTCTTTTTAGTGTCTTCTTAGTCATTTTGTGTCTTTTTTTGGTCATTTTATGTCTTTTCTTAGTCATTTTGTGTCCTTTTTTGGTCATTTTGTGTCTTTTTTGGTCATTTTGTCTCTTTTTTTGGTCATTTTGTCTCTTTTTTTGGTCATTTTGTCTCTTTTTAGTCGTTTTTCTTGTCAGTTATATGGCAGAACAGCATTTCTTTTGATGGATTTTTTTTGTTCTTTACTTTAAAATATGGAATAAAATGTTATGGTATCTTACACGTGAAATCAACAGTACTAATATAATTTCACCGTAATATTAGAAAAAGTTGCACCGTATTTATTACGATAAAGTTCTGGCAACCACAGCTGCTGTTTTTTTTTTTTTTTACAGTGTATCTTAAAGAGGAACTTTAGTATTTTCAACCTGGAACCTATTTTCCTGTGTTTGTGTGTGACTAAAAGTGACTAATGGGGAAAACAATTTTTGAAGCAGCTAGCGGGTCGTATCGAGCTGCAGGGACGGGACAATTGCACTCCTTCAATGTACGTCCACTAAGAGTGCACTTGAATGTTTTTACCACTGACAACAGATTGTTAAAAGTGTCTGAAAACTTTGAGGGAAAATGGAGAAGTCTCTCTAAAGGTGACTTGTTGCCAGAAGAAAAAAGGAAATATGAGTCAGAGAGCTGCAGAGAGAGAGACAGAAACACTGGATGCTTTCATTAACAAGGAGAACAGCAGGAGAAAGTTTACAGCTTACAGTTTTACAATACTTGTGTTTTCATTCATACAGTCATGGAAAAATGATTAGGTAAGTATAAGTATAAAATAATAATACATTTTATTTGTAATGCACTTTACATTAAAGGAAATCTCAAAGTGCTACAGGTTAAAAGCATAACAGTCTAATTAAAAATGATTAACAAAAGATAAAACAGCTAAAACGTATAGCTAAAAAAAAGGTAAAAAGTATACATATGTACATATACACACAAGCTAAAAACCACGTGGACGGGAGGAACCAAAGGTTTTGCTAAAAAGGGAAGTTTTTAGTCCTTTTTTAAAAGTGTCTGGACTGTGGTGCGTCTGTCTCCTATGGTACTGAGTCTTCAGTGGGTGGATCGGAGGGAGCGTGTTGTGTGTGTTAACCCTTTATCAGGCAAAGAACTATATTTTGGTAACTTCAGGTAAAAAGGAAAAAAGTTGCAAATTTACTAGATTAAAGTGGCAAATCTACAAGAAAAAAACTTGCAGATTTAAGAGATTTAAAGTGGCAAATATGCGCGAAAAATTCACAGATTTACGAGAAAAAAGTGGGGGAAAAGCAACTTGCAGATTCACCACTTTAAATCCCATAAATCTGCACATTTTTTCTCGTTGACCTTAATCTCGTAAACTTTTTTTCTCAAAATATTACCCCCCTCCTCCGGGTCCGTATGTTTTTTGTACACATTCTATCAGTATGTAATATCCCTATTAAGGGTTAAGAGTCATTTTATGTTTTATTTCTGGCCATTTTGCGTTTTTTTTTTCTGTCATTTTGTGTCTTTTAACCCTTTATTGGGCGAGAACTATATTTGGTAACTTCAGGTAATATTCCGAAAAAAAAGTTGCAAATTTACTAGATTAAAGTGGCAAATCTACAAGAAAAAAAGTTGCAGATTTAAGAGATAAAAAAGGGGGAAAAGCAACTTTTTTCTCCCAGATTCACCACTTTGGTCAATTTGTGTCTTTTTATGGCGATTTTGCGTCTTTTTTTTTTCTGTCATTTTGTGTCTTTTAAGAGTCATTTTATGTTTTTTTTCGTCAATTTGTGTCTTTTTTTGGGCCATTTTGCGTTTTCTTTTCTGTCATTTTTGTCTTTTTTTGGTCGTTTTGTGAGTTTTTTGGTCAATTTGCGTTTTTTTCTGTCATTTTGTGTCTTTAAAGCGTTCAACATGCTTATTTCTAGATTTAATAATCTTAATTTAAGAAATCTTGTCAAGGTAAATGATCTGTCCATGCAGCAAGATCATTTCCCTCAGATTTACTGTTTTTATCTGGTTTTTAGACCAAACACCTTTTTTGCAGTGAATTAACATCATGGACAGTTGTTTAACATATTGTATGAGCTTTAATTTAAATTATTTGACAGGAGAAAAGGAAATATGAAATAGTTTTTTTCTCCTGTGAGCTGTGTGGACTTCTCCGTGTCTCCTCCAGCAGCTCTGAGGTACCCAGGTGTGCAATAATGTTCCTGATTGACTTAATGTAACAAGTTTGACTCAAGTGGCTACATTTTCTCCGCTCGGGGTAATTCTTCCTGAGTCGGAGCTTTCACTTGTGTCGTGAGGCTGTGAGGTAATTGGCTTGGAGCGAAGAGTTGGGCTGGCAACACTCACACACACACACACACACACACACACACACACACACATACACACACACACACACACACACACACACACACACACACACACACACATTTGGGCACCAGCGGCCAATCTTAATAAAAGAAATGACACGGGGAGGGGATGGAGGAGGAGGAGGAGGAGGAGGAGGAAGGGTGGAGGATGCGGTCACACAGATGTTGCTACGGTAACAGCGTTGAGCGAGGGACTGTGAGTTGGGAGGCAGCAGGTTAGAGAAGAAGAGGAGCGAGGAAGAGGAGTGAGGAAGACGACGTTCGGCGCATTCAAATGCGTCCTCGCTCTCTCCCTGTTGATCCCCAAGAACCAATTACCACTGCAGCCAGGGGATGGGGGGGGATGGGGATTATTCTGTGTCTTTTTTTGGTCATTTTGTTACTTTTTTGGTAATTTTGTGGGGGGGTTTTAGTAATTTTGTGTCTTTTTAAAAAAAAATTCTGTCTTTTTTTGGTAATTCTGTGGGGTTTTTTGGTCATTTTGTTTCTTCTTTAAGTAATTTCGGTTTTTTTTCTGTCATTTTGCATCTTTTTTGGGTCATTTTGTCTTTTTTTTAGTAATTTTGTGACTTTTTTAAGTAATTTAGTTTTTTCCTGTCATTTTGTGTCTTTTTTAGTAATTTTGTGTCTTTTTTTGGTCTTTTTGTGTCATTTTGCATCTTTTTTGGGTCATTTTGTGTCTTTTTTTTTGTAATTTTGTGTCTTTTTAAAGTAATTTATTTTTTTCCTGTCATTTTGTGTCTTTTTTTAGTAATTTTGTGTCATTTTTGCTAATTCTGTTGCTAATTCTTTTTTTTTGGTAATTTTGGGTCTTTTTAAAAAAATGTCTTTTTTTGGTCATTTTGTTTCTTCTTTAAGTAATTTAGTTTTTTTTCCGTCCTTTTGTGTCTTTTTTAAATGATTTTGTGTCTTTTTTGATAATTCTGTGTATTTTTTGGTCATTTTTTGTCTTTTTTTTTTTTTAATTTTGTCTCTTTTTTTGGTGGTTTTGATTCTGACTCCAGCGGCCCCCAGGTCATTTGAGTTTGAGACCCCTGATCTAGAGACTCTTTAAAACAAATCTAGTGACTTGTTCTGGTGTTGTTGGAGACTTGGGGTGGAGGATGCGGTCACACAGATGTTGCTACGGTAACAGCGTTGAGCGAGGGACTGTGAGTTGGGAGGCAGCAGGTTAGAGAAGAAGAGGAGCGAGGAAGACGACGTTCGGCGCATTCAAATGCGTCCTCGCTCTCTCCCTGTTGATCCCGTGTCATACCCAATTACCACTGCAGCGAGGGATGGGGGAGGGGGGATGGGGGGATGGGGGAGGGGTGGTGGTTGTACAGAGAATACAGAGAGAGAAAAGAGGAGCGTTGTGGTTTCTGCTTGAACCTTTCCTGTGCCGAGGTAAACACCCACGCCTGTCATTACACGTTCACATGGGAAGGTGGTGGTAAAAAAAAAAAACCTCTCTCTTATCTGCAGCTTGAAGAGAATGTGTGTGTGAGACAGGTGAAGATTTCAGTGTGTGACAACTTCTCTGTGAAATAGAAGAGTGAGGGGAATGTGTGACGACGAGAGATTCAGCTCTGCACACACACACCTTCAACATATATTGTCGAGCCGAGTTTCTTTTAAGCATGTTACATTGTAGAGAGTGTTAAGAAATACATTGAGGAAACCTTTAAAATTAAATTATCTGACTCACAACACAAAAACCTCACCTGTTTCTCTGGTAAGTACAAAATGACATAAAGAGACAAAAAGACACAAAATGACAAAGAAAAGACACAAAATTACCAAAAAGACACAAAATGACCCAAAAAGACATAAAATGAGAAGACAAAATTACAAAAAAACCCACCAAAAAATGACTAAAAAAGACACAAAATGACCAAAAAAAGACAAAATAACTAAAAAAGACAAAATAACTAAAAAAGACACAACAAAAAGACACAAAATGACAAAAAAATACACAAATTAACATTTAAAAAATACACAAAATCACATTTAAAAAAAGACACAAAATCACATTTAAAAAGAGACACAAAATGACATAAAAAAGACACAAAATAACTAAAAAAAGACACAACAAAAAGACACAAAATGACTAAAAAATACACAAATTGACATTAAAAAAGACACAAAATCACATTTAAAAAAAGACACAAAATGACATAAAAAAGACACAAAATAACTAAAAAAGACACAAAATGACAAAAAAATACACAAACTGACATAAAAAAAATAAAATGACTAAAAAGACACAAAATGACAAAAAAAAGACACAAAATGACAAAAAAAGACACAAATTGACATTAAAAAAAAACATAAAATGACTAAAAAGACACAAAATGACAAAAAAGAAAGACACAAAATGACCCAAAAAGACATAAAATGAGGAAAGGTTGTGGTAAACCTCTCTCTTATCTGCAGCTTGAAGAGAATGTGTGTGTGAGACAAGTGAAGATTTCAGTGTGTGACAACTTCTCTGTGAAATAGAAGAGTGAGGGGAATGTGTGACGACTAGAGATTCAGCTCTGCACACACACACCTTCAACAAATGTATGTTACATTGTAGAGTGTGTTGAGAAATACATTGAGGAAACCTTTACATTTACATTATCTGACTCACAACACAAGATCCTCACCTGTTTCTCTGCACTGATCGTTTGGTGGGGAATGATGAGCAGGAGACATCCGAGTTCTCAGTTTAACCCTCTGGAGTCATCAAAAGCACCTAAGTACAAAATGACATGAAAAAGACACAAAATGACAAAATAAAGATGCAAAATGACTAAAAAAAGACACAAAATGACTAAAAAAAGACACAAAATGACATAAAAAGACACAAAATGACAAAAAAGACACAAAATGACGAAAAAAGACAAGAAACTACTAAAAAAAAGACACAAAATGACACAAAATGACAAAAAAAAGACAAAGTGGCTAAAAAAGACACAAAATGACAAAAAAAAGATACAAAATGACATAAAAAGACACAAAATGACTAAAAAAAGAAATTTAATGACTAAAAAAAGACACAAAATTACTAAAAAAAGACAACAAATGACTAAAAAATACACAAAATGACATAAAAAATGACACAAAATGACTCGAAAAAAGACGCAAAATGACCTATTGGCGCCACCTAGAATTGAGCCCCTAAACAGGTTTGTCGTAAAGACACGAAATTTGGTACATCCATGTATCATGGGAAGACGCACCAAAAAGTCTCAAGAAGCCATACCCAAAAACGAACAGGAAGTCGGCCATCTTGGATCGAAAATGGCGGTTTAGACGTTTTTCGCCATTTCCACGTCGCATACTTTAACAAACTCCTCCTACAGATTCAATCCGATTGACTTCGGATTTATTTTTATTATTATTATTATTATTATTATTATAAATGGGGATTCACGGCTCAAAATGCTCAGAAAATAACACAGTCAACTTATTTATGTTAGTTACCTAGTAGCATAGTGACCCAGAACCCTGGATTAGACAGCTATATAACACCTCCCAGTAATATTTCCATGAAATGTAAACACTTAAAATTGCAGCACTATAAGATCAAACTATAACAGAATATTTTTGACATTTTGAGAAATATTATAATTGTTTTTTTAATAGGTAATAATTGTTTAATTCCTGAGGCGATTTGTAGTTGCACCGGTCTGAAATGAGACACTAATATGCAACTCATGCACACACACACACACACACACACACACCTGCCACGGGGGAAATCAATGACTCTTTCTGTTATCTCTTCTCTCCATCAGATTATCAGAAACACTGACATCTATTAGCCCGACACTCCATCTGCTCCACGCTTGTGTCTGCGGAGGCCTTTCCTCCCGACGTCGCCGCTCCGCTTAAAGACTTCCACCTCTCTAATGCCATTAGACGGATGAGGAGAAAGAAAGAAGGTGGCTGAGGGGATGAGAGAAAAGAAGAAAAAGAGGACAGGAAGAGAACGGTCTGCTTAACCTCTGCCGTCTGACGGAGCGGGCCAACGTGCGGCGAGAGGACAATTTAATCCCTCTGTAGTCGCCCGGATTAGTGCCGCGATTTATCACTGCCTCGCTCCTTTCTCTGGGCCTCGCTGTCATTTTCTCTCCCCCTCTCATCCCTTTCTTCATTCCCTCGTTCTCTCTTGGTAATGCGTCTGGTACTGAGTGGCTTAATGCTGTTTAATGTGGTGACTTCCCTTTATCTGCCTATTGTCATTACTCTCTCTTAGGGACAAAGGGCTCCTGGAGCGAAGCTTCCACCCAGCTAAAATGCTACTGTCTAAATAAATAAACCTCCATGAGCGGTGAGCACTTGTGCTCCCAAATGATCTGTTAAATAATAAAAATATTTAAAGCTGCAAGCAGCGATGAACAGGCCTGAGCAGAGTGGAGCCTTCAGGTAATCTAGGACTCTCACCTCATACAAGTCTGTACGACAAACGGTTCATTAGTTAGGAAAAATGACAAAAAAAATGACGAGAAAAAAGACACAAAATGACTTATTAGCCCCCCCTAGAATTGAGCCCCTAAAACAGGTTTGTCGTAGAGACACAAAATTTGGTACATCCATGTATCGTGGGAAGAAGCACCAAAAAGTCTTAAGAAGCCATACCCAAAAACCAACAGGAAGTCGGCCATCTTGGATCGAAAATGGCGTTTTAGACGTTTTTCGCCATTTCCACGCCGCATACTTCAACAAACTCCTCCTACAGATTTAATCCGATTGACTTTGGACTTATTATTATTATAAAAGGGGGCGTGGCTAATCAAAAAGGGCGGGACTTTGTGAAATATTGTTATATAGAACTGTTCAGTGATGGACCACCATCATGCATTACAAGTCTGAGGCAGATTGGACAATGTATGGTCAAGTTATACAGTCTCGTGTTTTATGCCAAAACGCCATATTTTGCCGCCATGCCACGCCCTCATAGTGTGA
This sequence comes from Centropristis striata, assembly GCF_030273125.1. Lineage (NCBI taxonomy): Eukaryota > Metazoa > Chordata > Actinopteri > Perciformes > Serranidae > Centropristis > Centropristis striata. The sequence continues at coordinate 2,997,489 of NC_081521.1, read as the reverse complement.
CGGTCTGCAAAGCTTTTAATAACTTTTGATGTCAAAGGCCTTGTTATGGTACTGAACAAGTCCGAAGTCGATCGACTTAAATCTGTAGGAGGAGCTTGTTAAAGTATGCGGCGTGGAAATGGCAAAAAACATCTAAACCGCCATTTTCGATCCAAGATGGCCGACTTCCTGTTCGTTTTTGGGCATGGCTTCTTGAGACTTTTTGGTGCGTCTTCCCATGATACATGGATGTACCAAATTTTGTGTCTCTACGACAAACCTGTTTTAGGGGCTCAATTCTAGGGGGCGCTAGTAGGTCATTTGGCCACGCCCATTTCTAAAAAAAAAATGAAATACGTAATTTTCCAATGGGATTGAATTTTGTCCCAAGTTTGGCAAGTTTTGGAATATGATAAAACCCTCAAAAATTAATTTACCGTTATAATAATAAACGGACCAATTTCAACAGGGTCCTCACACTGTTATACTCTAAAATGCCACTTTTCCAAAGGACAGATGGGACCATGAGGGACAAATGTGTCCATTTGTTTTGACCTGTAATTGTAGCTCACTTCCTGGGCAGTGCATTTTTTTGTAAATCCAGGACAGCGGTGACATAAATCACTCCCTCAAAGCTGTCAGAATCTGATCAGCTGAGTCCGAGAAGACACGTTTGACAGACAGACGAATGAGTGTGGACCCGTCCTCAGTCCTCCGTCCTTGTTAAATTTTAACAAACTGACTACCACTCACCTGCTGTCACAATGTTTGCTCTCACAGCCACTGTCAGGTGGCTCACAGTAAATGGCAGCCACCTTGTTAAGCAAAAGAAGACAAAAATCTGACTCCCTGCCTCCCTATTAAATGCAGTTTTTTAGGTAGAAAAGCAAAGGGGGAAATGATAAATGTACTGTCCACCGGCCTTGTTAAAAATGGACAAATCTCTCTGCTGAGCAATTCTGGGTGATAGGACGATTCCCACCGGGGCCACATGTAGCATAGCAGCCTTTATTTTAACAGTGTATGCATTTCTGGCAATACTATAATAGTTCAAGAGGAGCACAGACTTTATGGTGACGTTATTGTAAAATTTGTGAGGGAATTTTTTTATATATTTTTGCAAGATATCAAAATACAGTTTCTGGTCTTTGACTTTATTCTATTGATTTATTTATTTGGGAGTAGTGAAAAGTGTCACAATAAATAATAAGAATTTTTTCACACTGGACAGAGATGCAGCATAATGGCAGCTTCCAACCAGGCGGCAACCTCCTGGTCTGGGCAGGGAGGCAAACCAGGAAGTGCTTTAAGCTGCATTCTACCAAAAATTCCAGCAGGGGGCGCTAAGTGCGGATGCAAAAGCATTTTGGTCCATTCATTTAAATGCAAAATGAGAAAACTTCTCACTTGATTTATTACCTCAGAAATGTTTTTTAGGACAACACTATGGTCTCAATCACTAGTAAAACATCTTCTTCAAGACAATCTGACGTTAATAGTGTAAATAATGGCCCCATTTAGAAGAAAATAGAAGATAAAGAATCGTGTGATTTAGGGCGGGGCTACCTTTGATTGACAGGTCACTAACAAGAAGAGAAGCAGAACAATGCGTATCCACGGCAACGTGTCAATAAAGTTATATATAACGTTATATAGATATAAAAACCCTTGACCCTTTCACTGTATTTTTTTTGACTTCATGACAGTTTATTTGAACGTTTTGTTCATTAAATGTCTTGTTCAGCGTTTGGTTGGACTAACAGACACTCCAAGGAGTCGCTGCTCAGTTTTCTGAGGTCAGTAACAGACATTTAGTTTTTGTTTTTGGCAAAACTAACATCACACTGAACTCGATGCCTCAAACGGGCCACAAACCAACGGGTGACATCACATTTTTTTCTACGTCTATTATTTATACAGTCTGTTATTTTAACTGCTTAGCATCAGCATTTTAGCTTTGTCACTGTCACCTTCTTAGTCTGCTTGTTAGCTCAGCTGTAGACACTTTATCAACATGTCATGCCAGACAGGAGAAACAGAAGAGATGACATCATTTCAGGTGAATCTGTGTCCTAAAGGAACTGGTCAGTCTGTTAACCGCCTGGAGTCCATGAAAGCGCCGCAGCACGGCTTTTCAAAGTTTCCTTGTCCAATTTAATGCATCAACTCTTTTTCAGCAAAGGTAAAAATCACCAAAAAAACACCTCGAGTGTACTTTTTTGCTCAGATTTTTCAGTGTGCATTTCAACATTTTTCATGCAATCTTTTGTTTTGTTTACTGTTTTTTGTGGGATTTTGGGCTATTTTTTTGTGTGTTTTTGTATTTTTTTGTGGGGTTTTTTTGTGTTTTATGTGTGTTTTTTGTAATTTTTTGTGTGTTTTATCTGCATTTTATTTGTCATTTTCTGTGTTTTTATCTGCGTTTTTTGTCATTTTCTATGTTTTTTGTGGTTTTTATGTGTGTTCTGTTTGTTTTTATGTTTTTTTTTGGTAAATTTTTGTTTCATTGTGTGTTTCTTGTGTGTTTTTTGTTTAAAAAATGTGTTTTTTGCATGTTTTTTATTTGTGTTTTTTGTAATTTTGTGTGCGTTTTGTGCGGGGGTTTTTTGTCTGTGTTTTTATGTGACTTTTGTGTTTCAAAATGTTGATCCAGTAAGTCAAAATGACAAATCATGATCATTATTTAAGTTGCATATACAGGCAGAATGAAAAAAAGAGTCAAAAACCAACAAAATAGCCCCAAACTCCAAAGGGTTAATGCACAGGAAGTTGGACTTCAGAGGTTTAAAGTATTTTCATGCATGTGTGTGATTTGAGTATGTTTTGTTGATGTGTGTGTGTGCGTAGGCAGGTGTGTGAATCTCTCCTTTATTAGTCCGATCAGATAACACAGATGGATAATCTTAGAAGAACAGCAGCGAAAAGGTGATAATGATTGCAGGAAACAAACGTGGTTCACGTCTTCTACGATGACCCATGTGCTCCTCATTATAGAGCAATCTCTTACTTTGAGTTGCATCATGTCATTAGATGTGTGTGTGTGTGTGTGTGTGTGTGTGTGTGTGTCAGTGTGAAAGAGAGATTCAACGTCTAGTTGCTGCAGAAAGAAGAATAGGTCGTGTTGTAAATAAAGCCTTATTCTCTACGTGGTCATTAACTGTTTATATCTGTCCTTTAACTGGAGATTGGACACAGTGACTCACTGTTTGGGGCTAATTAAAAGTACCATCTCCAATTATTTAAATGTCTTTAAAAAATTTAACTCTATGGAGCTTTGGTCTATTTTGTCCATTTATGACTCCTTTTCATCCTGCCTGTATTCACCACTTAAAACATGTTTAAATGCCACGTTGGTATTTTTTTTTTTCACCTATATGACCTGATAATAATAATAGATTTTTTATTCTGACTTACTGGATCAACATTTTGAACCAAACAGAAACAAATAAAAACCAACATAAATGTGATCTTGTGATTGTGTGTGATCCTGTCATCAGCTCTGGTTTTATTTTAGTGGGACTCTGTTTGATTTGGGTCTGGTGTGTTTAGTGGAACACTTTTGGTTATTTTGTCTATTTTGTAAGCATTTTGTGTCTTTGAAAGTCATTTTTTGTCTTTTTTGATCATTTTGTGGCTTTTGTTGTCGCTTTTTTTAGTTATTTTGTGTCTTTGTAAGTCATTTTGTGTTTTTTTTGTTATTTTATGTCTTTTTTGGGTCATTTTGAGTCTTTTTTAGTCATGTTGTGTCATTTTGTGTCTTATTTTTGTCATTTTGTTTCTTTCTTTGGTCATTTTGTGTCTTTTTTTAGTCATATTGTGTCTTTCTTTAGTCATTTTGTGTCTTTCTTTAGTCATTTTATGTTTTTTTAGTCATATTGTATCTTTTTTGGTCATTTTTTGTCTTTTTTAGCCATTTTGTGTCTTTTTTTAGTCATTTTGTGTCTTTTTTAGTCATTTTGTGTTTTTTTTTAGTCGTATTGTGTCTTTCTTTAGTCATTTTGTGTCTTTCTTTGTCATTTTGTGTCTCTTTTTTGTCATTTTGTCTTTTTTTAAACCATTTTGTGTCTTTTTTAGTCATTTTGTGTCCTTTTTTGGTCATGTTGTGTCTTTTTTTAGTCATTTGCTTTGATATTCTTAAAGTCCACTTTTTACCAGGAAAACTAGGAAGCAGTGCTAAGATGAGATAAAATGGAAGAAAGAAAAGGATGCAGACTATAAGTAAAATCGATGTGGAGAGTGTACTGTATGTTTGTCTGACTGGGACTGTAATAATTGAAAGGTTGAGCACACCTTCACTCATGCACTGTGACACTGTGAATGCTGGCGGATCAATAGAAGACGGGAATCATCGCTACATAAATGAAGGAATAAACTTCTGTGATCAGACGGAGCAGAGATCGTTCTGCTCTGCTCAGACGCCTCCAGGAGTCCCTGCTATTTGTTCTGATGCTTTATGATGCTTGCTGAAGGTTTTTTATATTTTCCAAGGCGTTGAGACAACACAATCCATATGTCTGGTCCCCATTATGGAGACGAAGAAATGCTCAGTGTCAGAAACTATAAGGAGTTTTCATCATTGTGCGTGTTTAGCGTAACAATTCTGGTCATTTTGTGTATTTTTTCAGTCATAAATGTCTTTGGTCATTTTTGTGTCTTTTTTAAGTCATTTGGTGTCTTTTTGTGTCTTATTTTTGTCATTTTGTGTCTTTTTTTGGTCATTTTGTGTCTTTTTTTGTGTCTTTTTAAGTTTTTTTGTGTCTTTGTGTGTCTTTTTGGTCATTTTCGGTCTTTTTTTGTCATTTTGTGTCTTTTTTTGTCATTTTGTGTCTTATTTTGGTCATTTTGTGTCTTTTTTTGGTCATTTTGTGTCTTTTTTTGTCATTTTGTGTATTTTTTTGTCATTTGTGTCTTTTTGTGTCTTTTTTAGTTGTTTTGTGTCTTTTTGGTCATTTTGTATCTTTTTTTTAGTCATTTTCGTCATTTTGTGTCTCTTTTTAGTCATTTTGTGTCTTTTTTTAGTCGTTTTGTGTCTTTTTGGTCATTTTGTGTCTTTTTTTAGTCGTTTTGTGTCTTTTTGGTCATTTTGTGTCTTTTTGTGTGTCTTTTTTGGTAATTTTGTGTCTTTTTTAGTCATTTTGTGTGTCTTTTTTTGTCATTTTGTGTCTTATTTTAGTCATTTTGTGTCTTTTTTTAGTCGTTTTGTGGCTTTTTGGTAATTTTGTGTCTTTTTGTGTGTCTTTTTTGGTAATTTTGTGTCTTTTTTAGTCATTTTGTGTGTCTTTTTTGTCATTTTGTGTCTTATTTTGGTCATTTTGTGTCTTTTTGGGTCATTTTGTGTCTTTTTTTAGTCATTTGTGTCTTTGTGTGTCTTTTTTAGTTATTTTGTGTCTTTTTTTAGTCATTTTGTGTCTTTTCTGTGTCTTATTTTTGTCTGGATGTGATGAAGAAGTCATTTCATTTGGAGCTTTTGGAGACTCCAGAGGGTTAAAGCGACATTATGGAGACTAAGAAATGCTCAGAGTCAAAAACTCAAAGGAATTTTCATCATTGTGCGTCTCGCCTGACTAGCCACAGCAAAGTCCTTGACTTGTGCAATGTTTCTGTCAGAGAGTGTGTGACCCCGGATCCACCAGGACAGACGATCACCACCGTGTGTGTTTTATCCCGTCGAGTTGCTCTCTGCTAAAGATGTTCTGACATGGTCTGGTGCTCCTGCTACGAGTCTCTGGGGCTGTTTGGGCTGTCTGAGCTGGAACATGTTTAAAAAGGGAAAGTTGCAGTGATATTGATGACCTCAGAGATGTTGTCGGCTCTTTGGTGTCACTTTACACCCATGCATCTATCGCTAACAACACTGAGAAAGACCTTCCAACTGACCCGAGATCACTAAATCTTCCTTTGAATAAGAAAAAAAAAAGTTTCTGAAAAAGATCAGAATGTAAAAACGGAAAATAAGAAATGAAAAGCAGGACGCTGAACGTGAAGCCAATGGTGAAATGTCTTAAAATGGCATTTTTTTAATGGCGAAGCTTGATTTTATTGAAGTCTATGAGGAAATCACCTTACTTTTCTGAATGAATGGACCAAAATGCTTTTGCAAACTTTGTCAGCACCCCCTATAGAAAATTTTCAGTAGAATGCCTTCCAACAGACCCTAGATCACTAAATCTTCCTTTGAATAAGAAAAAAAAAGTTTCTGAAAAAGACCAGAATGTAAAAACCGAAAATAAGAAATGAAAAGCATAACGCTGAATGTGAAGCCATTGGGGAAATGTCTAAAAACTGCTTTTTTTTAATGGCCAGCAGGGGGCGAAGTTTGATTTTATAGAATTCTATGAGTCTATGAGCTTTTCTCATTTTGTATTGAAATGAATGGACCGAAATGCTTTTGCAGACTTAGTCAGCACCCCCTGTTGGAATTTTCAGTAAAATGCCTTCCAACTGACCCGAGATCACTAAATCTTCCTTAGAATAAGAAAAAAAAAGTTTCTGAAAAAGATCAGAATGTGAAAACCGAAAAATAAGAAATGAAAAAGCAGAACGCTCAACGTGAAGCCAATGGGGAAATGTCTTAAAACTGCATTTTTTTCATGGCGAAGTTTGATTTTATCGAAGTCTATGAGGAAATCACCTTACTTTTCTGAATGAATGGACCGAAATGCAGATCACTAATTCTTCCTTTGAATAAGAAAAAAAGGTTTCTGAAAAAGATCAGAATGTAAAAACCGAAAATAAGAAATGAAAAGCAGAGCGCTCAACGTGAAGCCAATGGGGAAATTTCTTAAAACTGCTTTTTTTTAATGGCCAGCAGGGGGCAAAGTTTGATTTTATAGAAGTCTATAAGAAAATTACCTTACTTTTCTCATTTTGTATTGAAATGAATGGACCAAAATGCTTATGCAAACTTCGTCAAAACCCCCTGTTGGAATTTTTGGTAGAATGCAGCTTAAGGCACTTTCCTGGTTTGCCTCACTGATCAGACCCGGATGATTTTAGTCAGTTTTACATCTATTTTTGGTTGTTTTGTGTCGTTTTTAGTCATTTTTACATCTCTTTTTGGTCATTTTGTGTCTTTTTTAGTCATTTTTACGTCTATTTTTGGTCATTTTGTGTCTTTTTTGACCATTTTACATCTATTTTTGATAATTCTGAGTCTTTTTTAGTCATTTCTACATCTATTTTTGCCCATTTTGTGTCTATTTCAGGGCATGTAATAAAAACAAACAAACAACCCCAGAAAACTGTCTCAAAACTGTGAAAAGAGGAGCAGGAGTGTTTTCCTCTTAGTGTCGTGTCAAGTGCTTGTCTGCCAATCAGGGGGCCGTGGGGGGGAGGTGAACCAGACACTCTGTCATACATCATTAAGTAGGGCTTGGTAGGAAAGCTGTGGATATAGAAATATAAAAAATACAGTCTTGTTATAATTGGGTAAATAATGACATGTCCAGGGGGCAGTTGGAGGGAGCATGAGACTGGCTGCTAGCAGATAAATAAAGGTTTTGGCTCCTGGTTCCTTGTTAATAATGGATTTTTGAGGGTTCAGGTAAGCAGACATGATAACATATCCTCTTGTTAAATCTGACCCAGCCCCTCCATTTATCATATATAATAATAAGTAAGGTTTTTCTGATTATTCAGATATTATATGCATGATTTACATATGACAGTGCTGTTTTGAGAAGATTTTTAGACACTTTTTCTGTCAAGAATAAATCACATTGTCACAATCATTTCATGGAAAGAGATAAAAAATATTTTATTCCAACTTTATTGGTGACCGTGTACTAGTGCTGACAAAATATTTATTAGGGCCCGAGCACTAACAGTGCGAGGACCCTGTTGAAATAAAAAAGTCAGTTTATTATTATAATGGCAATGAATCGTGTTTTTGAGGGCTTTATCATATTCCAAAATTCACCAAACTTGGGACAAAATTCAATCCCGTAGTAAACGTACGTATTTCATTGGTTTCAGAAATGGGCGTGGCAAAATAACCTATTAGCGCCCCCTAGAATTGACAGCCTCGCACAGGTTTGTCCTAGAGACACAACATTTGGTACATCCATGTATCATTGGAAGACGCACCAAAAAGTCTCAAGAAGCCATACCCAAAAACCAACAGGAAGTCGGCCATCTTGATTCAAAAATGGCATTTCAAACGTTTTTCGCCAGTTCCACGCCGCATACTTTAACAAACTCCTCCTACAGATTTAATCCGATTGACTTCAGACTTGTTCAGTACCATCGAAAGGCCTTTGACATCAAAAGTTATTAAAAGCTTTGCAGACCGTCACACTATGTATCTTTTTTTAGTCATTTTACCGTCTATGTTTGGTCATTTTGTGTCTTTTTTAGTCATTTTAACATATATTTTTGGTCATTTTGTGTCTTTTTAGTCATTTTAACTTCTATTTTTGGTCATTTTATGTCTGTTTTAGTCCTTTTAACATCTATTTTTGGTCATTTTGTGTCTCTTTAGTCATTTTAACATCTATGCAGACTTCAGACTTGTTCAGTACCATCACAAGGCCTTTTACATCAAAACTTTTTAAAAGCTTTGCAGACCGTCACACTATGTGGGCGTGGCATGGCGGCAAAATATGGCGTTTTGTCATGAAACAAGACTTTATAACTTGACCATACATTGTCCAATCTGCCTCAAACTTGTCATGCATGATGATGGTCTATCCCTAAACAGTTCTACATAATAATATTTCATATAGTCGCAAGAAAAACCTGCAATTTTTAAAAGGGGTCCCTTGAACGTCAATCTGTAAAGAATAAAAAATGTCCCAAAATGATCAAACAAACAAACAAACAAACAAAATTGGCTAATTCAGCAGCTACAGAAGCACCACTGAATAAAAAAGAATCAATCAATGCAATGACAAGAAGCACATTCATTGAAGGAATCTGCACATGATATGAAAAGAGATATTGAATTTACTGTGTGGATGAAATATACTGAATGTCCGTTTCAACTAAACCTGTTCATCTCCACCCACCAGCAGCATTCAGCATCACTATTTGAAAATAATTCATGACCTAAGATGTCAAGGCTGGTCGACACTTATCCAATACATCTGTGTGGTTGCTGTTAGCAACAGGTAGGCATCAGGCTGCTTCTTTCACTACCCTGATACGTTCTGCTGGGAGACAAGAAACATCAGGAAATTAAATGAAACTAGTGCCTAATAGCTCTACATGTGTAATAAGCAACATGTTACCCCGAGTCTCAGTTCTGGGTTTTAACCCTTAATAGGACACTCATTGAAATACTTGCAAATTCCAAATTGAATATTGGAGGATATTACATACTGCCAGAATGTGTAAAAAAACATACGGACCCGGGGGAGGGGGGAATATTTTGAGAAAAAAGTTAACGAGATTAAAGTGGCAAATCTACGAGAAAAAAAATTGCAGATTTATGAGATTTAAAGTGGTGAATCTGCAAGAAGAAAGTAGCTTTTTCCCCCACTTTTTCTTGTAAATCTGCAACTTTTTTCTTGCAGATTTGCTGCTTTAAATCTCTTAAATCTGTGACTTTTTTTCTTGTAGATTTGCCACTTTAATCTAGTAAATTTGTCACTTTTTTCTCATAAATCTGCAAATTTTTTTCGTGCAGATTTGCTACTTTTAATCTCTTAAATCTGCAAGTTTTTTTCTTGTAGATTTGTCACTTTAATCTAGTAAATTTGCCACTTTTTTCTCGTAAAACTGCGACTTTTTTCGCACAGGTTTGCAATTTTTAATCTCTTAAATCTGCAACTTTTTTCATGCAGATTTGCGTCTTTAAATCTGCAACTTTTTCTCTTGTAGATTTGTCACTTTCATCTAGTAAATTTGTCACTTTTTTCTCGTGAATCTGCGACTTTTTTCGCGCAGATTTGCTACTTTAAATCTCTTAAATCTGCAACTTTTTTTCTTCTAGATTTGCCACTTTAGTCTAGTAAATTTGCAACTTTTTTCTCTAAATATTACTATTATTTTTATTAATACTTGGCCCTAATATGCCTTAATAGTCAAGTTCTCCTCGTACGACTGTTTCTTGCAGATTTTTTTTCTAAATTTTTCATTTTTACATTGGAGGTCAAGGCCAATAAAGTTAATATTATTATATTATTATCATACTGATTGGTCAGATGTCATGGTGTCACTGTCTGTGACGTAGCCTGATCTTTGCTGATTAGCTGGAAGAAATCCATGTGGTTCTACGACCAAACAGAGAGACATGGGGACCCTGTTTGATATCCACTGAAGTTACCAAATATAGTTCTTCTCCCGATAAAGGTTTAAGCGTTAACACATTTAACACAGCTCTCATTAAAAGGAAGGGCAAGAGGAGCTGAAGACATATTTTAAGATCAAAGGTGACATCATTAAAACTGTGAGCATCAAAACCTGAGATCTAGTGTTCATAATGAGAGTTTTATCTTTCATTATTTTTTTTCATTTCTGCAGCTCTATTATATTTTTTCACTCCAGATTCCTCCCTTTAAACCTATTATGTTCTCAGTCCTTTTCATGTTATGATGGATGATGTAATCGTGACATCACCCGTTGGGATGTGGCATTTTGGCTGTAATCATCTTCTTTTGCCGTCATAATGTTGTTGTTGTTGTTGTTGTTGGGTTTTTTTTTTCTAGCCCATGTGCAAAACAGATTGAGAGCAGGCGGCAACCTCCTGGTCTGAACAGGGAGGCAAACCAGGAAGTGCCTTAAGCTGCATTCTACCAAAAATTCCAGCAGGGGGCGCTGACGGCGGCTGCAAAAGCATTTTGGTCCATTCATTTCAATGCAAAATGAGAAAACTTCTCACTTGATTCAGTTTATATTTTTAGAGTAAAACTGTGTGTTTTCAAAAGTTTTTCAAAAGTTTTGTACTATTCCTTGATTTACAGTTCAGTTTACAGTTTGACAGAGTTTTACTGTAATTTCTACAAATATATTTTACAGTGTATGTTCCTTTTATTGTAGGTGTTCAAGCTGGATGCTGAGATAACACACACAGACACACACACACACACACACACATTCTTGTACTTCTATCTTTGTGAGGACCCTCATTGGAACAGTGAATTCCCTTGCAAGGTTATAATAGTTTTAGATTTTTCATTAGTTTTAGTTTTAATTTTGTTGTGAATTTTTGTTTTCAAATTCAGTTAGTTTTAATGAGTTTTTTAGATTGAGTTTGCTAGTTTTAGTTTAGTTTTTATTAGTTTTAGTTTTTTGTAATGGGGTATTTGTTGGGTGGGAGATTAAAAGAGGTCACAGTAAATTTTGCCTTTATTTCCGTTGTCTTATCCATCTTCATTATGTATGAAAAAAGTTGACAAAGACGAAAACGAAGGACATTTTCACTATAATTTTAGTTAATTTTTGTAAACACAAAATACAGTTTCAGTTAATTATCATCATCATGTAACCTTTAACCCTTAAAACAAAGTCTGAAATCTAAAAAAAAAAAAAAGCCTTTAAAAAAGTGAGGACCGGCTGAAATGTCCTCACTTTGCAAAAATGTCCTCACTCTGTTGGTTAAAAAACATGTCCCGGTCCTCACTATGTAGGAAGTACAAGAACACACACACACACACACATACACACACACACACACACGGAGCTCTGGGCATGGATAAATGTTTCAGATTGTGCCTTGATCTAGTCAAACAGTTAATCATGTACGGCTTTACTTTGTTAAAGTCCCATTTCAGACAAATATGCAATATTAGGTTTCTGGAATAAAAAGCCCTGTGGGAAGAATGGCTCTGCGATTTCCACTCTGGCCTTCTAAATTTGTGTGGGCTGGCTTAATTGGGGCTAAGTCTTATCAAAACCTTGTAGTATTTTTCGAGCCTAACTAGGGGTTGCCATGGCAACGTGCCAGTGAATAACAGAGGTCTAAAAAACACAATTGGAGAAATAAGAAAATATCTTACAAGCTGCAGACACTGGAAAAACTTCCAACAGCGACTAATGAGCATCCCAGTTTGTCTACATGTGAAAAACATATTATATGAATCATAAAGTCTGTATGGCAAAAAAAAAATCAATGCTTTTTAAACGCAGACGGGGTTTTTGAACTGGGAGGACGAAGCTGTCAGCAAATGATTCCAACTCAATGAGTTATTTTTCCACTCCATGCCTTAATAAAAATATGTTTTATTTAAACATTTTTATATGAACTGTAGTGTAAACAACAACCAACATATTTACATAAATAAAAAGAAGTTTGGACATGAAATTCCCAGTGCAGCCAAACAGATTTACTGACTTGAAGCTGACTCAATGAAGGACCCAAAAACATCTCTCCTCCTTTATTACCCTCAACATACTGCTGGGTGATTTATTATCTGTCCAGTCTGTCAAGGCTTTAGACTATGGGTCTCAAACTTGTTATATGAATGGCACTTCACCGTGTTGTGTGTGGAAGGTCCCTTTAATTACTGCACTTATTGTAAGTCGCTTTGGACAAAAGCGTCAGCTAAATGACATGTAATGTAATTTAATGTAATTACTTTTTTTGCTAATTTTGTGTCTTTTTTAAAATAATTGTGTGTCTTTTTTTAGTAATTTTGTGTATTTTTTTTGGTCATTTTGTGGGGTTTTTTGTAATTTTGTGTATTTGTTTGGTCATTTTGTGTCTTTAAAAAATAATTTTGTGTCTTTTTTGGTCATTCTGTGTCTTTTTTTGGTAATTTTGTTTCTTTTTTAAGTAATTTACTTTTTTTGGTAATTTTGTGTCTTTTTTTTAGTAATTTTGTGTCTTTTTTAAAATAATTGTGTCTCTTTTAGTAAATAAATAAACAAATAAACACATAATAATAATACTTATAATTGAATAAACACATAATAATAATGCTAATAATTAAATAAGCACATAATAATAATACTAAAAATTAAATAAACACATAATAATACTACTAATAATTAAATAAGCACAAAATAATAATAATAATAATAATAATAATAATAATACTTATAATTGAATAATGATTAAATAATAATAAAATAAATTGAAAAGCATGAAAAAAGCTCACAATGTCAATCCTATAAAAGAAGTCTTAACATAAAGACTGAAATCCCTGTGAAGAGGTTATTCACTCATTTTAGTTACAAAAAGACACATTTTCTTAAAATAAGCACATAAAGCTATGTTCAGTAGGTAAATTATCCTCAAAACCAGATAATTAAGATACTATTGGTAGATATAAGAAGGAAATACTTGGTTCGCTTCATGTTTTTTGCAGTGTTTGAACCTCAGAAGTAACTGTGATAATAAGAAGAGTGAATGTGAAACTGCTTCTCTCATTTTAAAGCACAAACACACATTTGGAGAGAACTCTTCTATTAGTCTGCTGCAGCTTCTCACAGCTAATCCCATCACATAATCCAGCAAAATTGAAGCAAAACTAACCAGATATTTTTTTAGCTTCAACACACGTTGGAGGAATGCAATTTTCTCCCCGAGAACTTTATTGAGTCAGAAGTAAAGAAATATATTGGATTTTGACTCAGAGGCTCAGACTTGCCAAACATCATATTGCACTTTGTGGTTACATCTTGCAGCACGTATCGGATCTTTAGGCAAACAACTTCACTACAGGGCTTTAAAGGAATCTGAGCAATAACACTACAAAGTTTTACTCTCTGTTTGTGTACGGTGGATTAGTCTATAGCCAGATTCTCCATCGATTGTGTAAGAAAGTCCTTTGTCGACTCCACTGGCAAATTATTGATCATTTCAATAGTTGTGCAACATCTTTAGTTTATGTGGTGCATCCATTAAAAATATCTGGAGTGTCCAAAAGCTCCAAATAATCCAGACTTGTTGCCTCCATCAGACTAGAAAACAAAGCAGCGTGGAGCCCTACTGTAAATTTACCTCTAAAGTTCTGGCTGTAAACTCCATGAGGCCAGTTTCAGTTTGATGATGATATACCAAGTAAAACTGGAGACAAGCTCAAATAGATTTAGTATCAAATGATAGAACTGGATGGAACCCTCTTATATGTTAGATTTGACACCTTTGGTCACATTTGACACATTTACAATTCTTTATTGAGCATGATAGTGTTTTGAAAGTTAAAGAAAAAGATTCAAAATCACATTTTATGTTGGACTAAAGGACTAAAAAGGCACAAAATGGCCAAAAACAGACATAAAATGACAAATAAAAGACACAAAATGACAAAAAAGGCACAAAATGACCCAAAAAAAAGACATAAAATGATTTAAAAAAGGCACAAAAAGACACAAAATGACCAGAAAAAGACACAAAATGACAAAAAAAAGACACAAAATGACCAAAAAGAGACACAAAAAGTCACAAAATGGCCAAAAAAAAGACACAAAATGGCCAAAAAGACACTAAAAGAGAAGACAAAATGACCAAAACAACCCCACCAAAGACACAAAATGACAAAAAAAGACACAAAATGACTAAAAAAAGACAACAACAGACACAAAAAAAGACACAAAATGACTAAAAAAGACACAAAAAATACATTTTGGATTCAAAAATGGACAAAATAGCCCAGGACTCCATAGAGTTAAAACTCTCTGATCATTCCTGTTTTCACCTGTTTTCACCATCTGCTGCTGTCATGGAGGCAGAACGCAGCAGAGAGACATTTGTAAAGTAGAAAAAAATCAATATGAAAGAATTAGATATCATTTATACTCTCCAAAAGCCAAAAATCATTGAAAAGTGCAAGAAAGTCAGAAAACACGGGTTTGCCTTCAGCAAGAACATGTTGAGCTGTTGAAAATATTTTAATGTATTAAACTATCAGTGGATATTTATCTATAGGGCACAATGAGGATATTTATAGTGAATGTTAAGGCATTTATAATGCAACATATATCATAAAACCAAATGTCACTTTTAATGCTTAACACATGTCTTATGGATGCTAAAAAGACGTAGAATTATATAGTTTATAATATATTAAGACTACCTTTACTCACCTATACACTGAGTAATAATCACATGTTATAATATTCCTTAGAGTATTCTTAGTTTTTTTTCAATCAAGTAAATTACACACATATTCATCATGTATTGATATCATAATGCAGCACATAATAACTCACTGTTTTTATATCAGAGTAAAAAAAAAGCTTGACTAAATGTTATTTGTGGTAATGTTTTCTGTCTATAGTGCATTATTAACACATTAACATACATATAATGCTCTTATCATTGTGATGGTGATGTTATGAAGCAGCTGCAGCTAATAATGTGTTTATTTGGCCCTAATTTATTTGTTTATTTTAATCTTCTTAAAACCCACTTTTATAGACTTGCTTTTATGTAATGCTTTCTATCTCACCACTCCTTTTTACTTCCTCACTTTTTTCTTTTATAATTAATAATTAATTAATATTTATAATAATTAATAATAATATTAATAATAATAAAAAGCACATAACAATAATAATAATAATAATAGTAATAATAATAATAATAATAGTAAAATAAACACATAATAATAATAATGCTAAAAATTAAATAAATACATAATAATAATAATAATAATTAAATAAGCACATAATAACAATTACAATAATAATAATAATAATAATACCAATAATTAAATAAGCATTTTGCTTTTATGTAATGTTGTTTATCTCACCACTCCTTTTGACTTCTTCACTTTTTACTTTTATAATTAAATATTTATAATTATTAATAATATTAATAATATAAT
>NC_081521.1:2926800-2976800 GCF_030273125.1 Centropristis striata | reverse complement strand
TCAAGAAAGTGCTTTTTATTGGAACATTTTTTTTTAAGCATGCAATTTGGTATTTTATCACGTCAGTCCTCTACAATTTCTTCATATTTACATATTGAACTTTGCTTGAACATCATAATTATTTGTTTTGTCTGAGGACTCTATTGTTATTTGGTGGATGCAATTTTATTGAAGCCTTTTCTTCAATGTTTTTTTTTTTGCAACACTGAAGAAAATCCCTCCAAATCATTTCTGTTGTACCTCTTGACAAAAAACATAATTAATTTTTCTGTCACTCAACATCTTTCATCTTGTCAGTGGGAGACCAAGATTGGAATTGGAATAAAATATGTGTTACACTATTACAATTTTTTAAATGTTGCCGTGATACAGTTTACAGTCTTCTAAAAAAACGCTATAAAACTTTCAAGATTAAATTTTTCTTTTACTTTTTTCTGCATAAACCTCTTAAACAACTTCCGCCCTGCTCAAAACTACCAAATGTTTAAACATTTTTGGCATTTTAACCCTTTAAATGCCAGTTTGATTGCACAATGTCACTGATGTTGTTTATGGGGGAAAAAAACACAAAAATGTATTTACGTATTTCATTGGTTTCAGAAATGGGCGTGGCTAAATGACCTACTAGCGCCCCCTAGAATTGAGCCCCTAAAACAAGTTTGTCATAGAGACACGAAATTTGGTACATCCATGTATCATTGGAAGACGCACCAAAAAGTCTCAAGAAGCCATACCCAAAAACGAACAGGAAGTCGGCCATCTTGGATCAAAAATGGCGTTTTAGACGTTTTTCGCCATTTCCACGCCGCATACTTTAACAAACTACTCCTACAGATTTAATCCGATCGACTTCAGACTTGTTCAGTCCCATCATAAGGCCTTCAACATCAAAAGTTATTAAAAGCTTTACTGACCGTCACACTATGGGGGCGTGGCATGGCGGCAAACTATGGCGTTTTGGCATAAAACACGAGACTGTATAACTTGACCATACATTGTCCAATCTGCCTCAAACTTGTCATGCATGATGATGGTTCATCACTGAACAGTTCTACATAACAATATTTCATCAAGTCCCACCCTTTTTGATTAGCCACGCCCCCTTTCCCTAACCATTCGTCGCTGCTTGCAGCTTTACTTTTTTTTTGTATTTCTTAATGAGGATATTGATGTACTTTGTACGGTGTTGTATTAATAATGTTGTATTTAATGTGTACACTCTGGATCTAATCATCCTTTTCTTCCTTGAAATTGACCTCCCTGGGCTTTTGTTTTTTTATCATTATACATTTTGTATTGAACCTTTTTGTAATTTATATTTCTATTTTTTCCACCAGTTTGTGATATGCACATTTATTATGTGGATATTGATGTGCTCTGTACACTTCCATATCTAATGTTAATATCTACTTATTCTGTGTTGTGCTATTAATGGTATGTCATGAAATGTGAACATTGAAATGTAATAATTATATCAAATATTGTGCTGTCGTTGCTATGGTGTGCTGTTGTCTCTGCCTACTCTGATGAAGCAATGTGAGTTGGCTCCTCTTGTTTTTAATGTCATTTATTAATAGAAGTGTATCTTGGAGTGTCCTGGTGTGTGCTGGAGCTACAATTTATTTTATTCACTGGTCCACAGTAGCATCTATATTTAAATGTGATTGTTCTAAAATCCTTAACGTTGCATGCAAATAAACTCCTCTATAATTACAGGAAAGTAAATTATTTCTGTCAAATTTTGACAATACTTGATGATTTCTGTGCTTTGTCATACAGTCATGGAAAAGAATATTAAACTGGCCTTTTTCATTAATTTATTTTAATGCCTTGTAAAACTAAAGGTACATTTGTTTGGACTAATATAATGATAACAACAAAAAAATCCATGATTTTCTTGATAATAACCAAAATCATTATCAAGAAAACCATGTTAAATGTCTAGATATCAGCTCTTAAATTAAACTCTTATGAGCTATTTTTGTTTGTGAACATTATATTTGTCCAAACAAGTGTACCTTTAGTTGTACCAGACATTAAAATGAACAAGAAATTGAAGAAAACAAGGTTGGTCTAATGTTTTTTCCATGACTGTACATGTAATAACATAGATGGCCTTGTTTAAAAGTCTTCATTTTGGGGTTTGGGGGGCATTTTTCACCTTTATTTGACAGAGGAGAGTGTAGAAACAGGGTGGAGAGAGAGAGAGATAGGTATGGTGTGAAATGAAGGTCCCTTGGCTGGGATCAAGCCTGTGATGTTATTGTTAAATGGCTGTAACCACTCTGCAACCGAGGCGCTCCGGCCTTGGAGAAAGTCTAACTCATTCTCAATGGCAGGGGAGAAATTACAATGTATAAAGAAAAAAAGGCATGAATAGAACATCTTATTTTATGAAATCCATATAAAAAAAGAGAAAGAAAGCCAGATCTAGGTGTGACTTATAGGACTGTTTTTGTATATGGAGGAGGTGAGCGTGTCTATGTTCCCCTCTTTGTATGAGACTGGGGATCATAGGACCCTTTTTCCCCACTTTTCCTAAAAAGGGTCCTATGTTCCCCGGTCTGTTACTTTTTCCACCACTACTGCCAAATTCCATGGAAAATAGCCCTATGTAGTCCTACTGGCTGTTTGACGCGCATGTGCAAATAACCTAACCCTAACCCTAACACTAACCCTAACCCTAAAAGGAAAAAGCTAAGCCTCGATGCAAGACAATATGATTAGGGATGGGAATATACAAACATGATTAATCCTAGATTTAAAAAGCCAAAAAAAAAGAACTGCAAAGTAACCAGAAAGTAGCCCCTGTGCAAATTTATACTTTATGCTGAGAGTCTACCGGAAAGATTGATAGATTGCGGGGAACATAGGACCCTTTTTCTGGAAAAGGGTCCTATGTTCCCCAGTATGTATTGCTACAGGGAAACAGGACCCTTCTTGGGAAAAACAGGGAGCATAGGACCTTTTTTTTAAAAAAACACACTTTCCTCTAACCAACAACTGAATGGCAGGTACAAAAATAAAAGGAACAACAATTAAATAGCAAAAGTTTTCTGTCCTTGCAAAAGCCACGTTTCCATTAGGTACTTTTCCTTCTAGTGAGCCTCTATGGGTGTGACTTGGGAGAGAGGATCGAACCAACTTCACCGGTTGGGCCCAGGTACCTACCCGATCTAGGTACTTTCTGAGCCGCTTCTGAGCGCCAGTTTCGTGCATGCATGATTCATTTGCAGACTCGTGTAAACTGGACTCTGACGGGTTAACAGCTTCTGCTTTGCGGACTGCTGCTGGAGGACTGGGCCGCTTGTGAATGCTTTGGGACGGCGCTAATCTTTAAGAAGAGTAGGAACGAGTTGGTAAGGCTTTATACTAAGGTCTTTGTAATAACCATTAATTAACAAGTAATAAGGCCCTTGTAAGTCCTTACAAGATGCTTATTAACATTATTGTGTGTTTTTAAGCTTAAATAAGTGTTAATAATGGCATTACAAACACCCATGACCCACCCATTATGTCTTTGCCATGCCTTTATTAATCTTATTTTGTTTGCTTATTGATATTAAAATATACTTTGTTGCTCATCTATTATAAGTTAACTATAAGTTAACTATGCTTTTAGCAACTACCGGATCTAAAGCGAGAACGATGCCTTATTACTTGTTTATTAATGGTTATTAAGGACCTTATTATAAAGCGTTACCAACGAGTAACAGTAAAAGTGTGAGGAAGCATCAACCCCCTCACTAGCTGTTGCTGAAACCTCTTTTTCTTTAACAAAATTGCACAGACTCATACACAGTTTTCTTTGTTTCCTTTATTTTGTATCAAATGGTTACAGGATGAATTTAGAAATACAAATGATTTACTTTGCATAAAGCTCACTTTTAAGTAAAAGCCATAACCTGTCCTTTGAGTCCTTTGTGGAGGCCTGAATTCACAGAAACTGCAGCCTTTTTTTTCAACTGAGAACTGTATATGTATGTATAATGTACGGTGGCCCTGAAGTGCAAATCACAACGGCAAATCAGAAAACACAACGACAAATCAAAAAACATAACAGCAAATAAAAAAGCACAACAACAGCATTTGCCGTTGTGTTTTCTGATTTGTGGTTGTGTTTTTAGATTTGTGGTTGTGTTTTCTGATTTGTTGTTGTGTTTTTAGATTTGTCGTTGTGATTTGCACTTCAGGGCCACCTTAATAATGACGTGCAATTTTTAGAACATTCTGCTCTGTACCGTGAGCTGTGAAAAAGCTAGTTATAGGTCTGTTGACAAACGGTGTATTCTGTCATTGAGGTTGGAGATTTCGTTGAATAAATTAAAGTGCATTAAAGGGAACGTTTGGATGTATTTGAAGTATGGTTATTTGTCCATACTCAGTGTATTATTACCTGCAGTACGATGAAGAAACAGAGAAGGAAAGACGTCTCCTGAAATAAACTACTCAGCTTGTCAGGCAACAGCACAATAACTGACATCACTCTTTGTTTACAGTTATAGATAATATCACTTAATGTGATGCCTCTGCACACTAAAAAAACACACACAACAGTGTTCAAGACTGTGTGGAAGAAATTTTAATACCCTACATTTACATAATTTTAATTTAAGACTTTATCAGATAGATTTATGTCTTTAGATTACCGGCTGCATGGGGCAGAAACTGTTGCGTTCTTTTGGGTTATTTCTTGCATGAGTCTAAGCAGAAAGCTAAAGATTCAGCCGTCAAATTAATTCAACCTCCAAAGTGATGTGGTAAGGATTTGGCAGAGAGTGAGTGCATCAATAAAAAACAGAACATGACCTCACCAAGCACAGAACAGCACAGGAACACAGGAAACGGAGCTAATTTAGGCTATTAATATGGCATGATGCAGAGGCGAGTAGTTCAGTGAACCCCAATGTTCCTTTATCAGAAGAACAGCAGGTTCCTTAGCTGCAATCTGTCTTTATTGTGAGCACAGAGTGGAGATTTAGGACACTTAAAAGTCACTTTGCATCTTTACTGACAGGTTAGGGCATATATGGTGAAATTTTAGACATGCCGTGTCCCAATTTCTCCCACTAATATCTTCTTGTATGTCTTTTCTTCAAGCATTTCACATTTTGATTCTGTTCAATACTTTGCCAAAAGGTTATTACTTCAAAAAGGCACAACATGACTAAAAAAAGACACAAAATTACTAAAAAAAGGCACAAAAAGACACCAAATGACTAAAAAAAGACAAAACAAAAGACACAAAATGACCAAAAAAGACACAAAAAGGTTATAAAATCATAATACGTGTCGTAAAAATGAAGTTACGTTAAAAATGTGATTCATGTAACTCTTGTTTCCAATCAGCTACAAGCTAAAACACTTCCTGTCAAAAGAATAAATGGAAAAACAGCAAACCCACCATAAATTGTTTTAAAAATGAAATTAAAAATTATATAACATCCCTGAAGACATTAGCAGAAGATAACCAGTCTATAACTGATTTGTATGAAACAATGTCCAGGTCTCTTGTCTTTTAGGATGCAATCCTGTTTTTTCTTTTATTACGCACACCTTGTTGAAAGTCAACCCCTGTATTTATATTTATTTTATTTTATTAATGTGTTCTAAGCTTGTACTGTGTTTTTAGAAATGCAAGCAATGTTTCCTCGAATGAGTTTTTGGAAATTGATGTTTCAAATTGAAATACAAAAAATTGTGACGTGAAATAAAGTTGAAATATATAAAAAAAGCTGCACATTGTGGACAGAGACAGAAGTTAAAGTGCTCATCGTGCCATGAACTGTTACCTTACTAAAGTAAGGCCATTCAGGAGCAAAAGTTTGCAAAATAACACCAGTAAAGTAATTTCTTTCATGCTGCATGCTACCAGAGGCAGCGCAGGTACAGAAGCCATCTTTTATTCAGCAGACAAGAGCTGTGATAGTGGGTTTGGACTGAAGTGGAGAGAGAAGATGCTTCACTGGAGTCAGAGGAAGATATCTGCAGGTAAGAGTCCACAAAAACACAAGTGTGAAACTGTGGGGATGGAAAATTGACTCTTCTTCTGCTCCAAGAAGAGAATATTTTCTGTTTGTTTGGATCATTTGTCAATCACCTGACTTAGTGTGCATGTTATACTCTTATCTGCACTGGAAAGAATTTACTGTGATTTTTACAGTAACTTATTGGCAGCAATTAACAAGTAACTTACTGTAATTATTATTTAAGGTAGAAGTGCTGTATTGTTATTTACAGGACTGTTTTTATACTGTAAAATAAAAAAACAATGTGTGTGAACACTGATTCTAATTTTATTTACAGTACTGGTTTCTTAAAAAAAGACACAAAATGACTAAAGAAGACACAATATTACCAAAAAAGACACAAAAAAGACACAAATGACAAAAAAGACACAAAATGAACAAAAAAAAGACACAACAAAAGACACAAAGTGACCAAAAAAGACACAAAAAAGGCACAAAAAGACACAACAAAAGAAACAAAGTGACCAAAAAAGACAAAAAGGCCCAAAAAAGACACTAAATGACTAAAAAAGACACAAAATGACCAAAAAAAGACACAACAAAAGACACAAAGTGACCAAAAAAGGCACAAAACGACACAATATAACTAAAAAAAGACACAACAAAAGACACAACGTGACCAAAAAAGACACAAAAAGGCACAAAAAGACATATAATTACTAAAAAAGACACAACAAAAGACACAAAGTGACCAAAAAAGACACAAAAAAGGCACAAAAAGACATAAAATGTAAAAGCAACAGAATTTATTTTACAGTGTACTGTAATTTTGTCACAATGACTGATTTTTATTGTAAATTAAACAGCTCTATACTGTAAAAATCAAACACAGTGATAAACTGTGAATAATACAGTAAATAACTGTAGATTTTACAGTGATTATTTACAGTTCGTCCTATCTGAACTGATGAAAAATATCTCTTCGAGGAAAGAAAGTGGCAAAAATAAATGAATTCTTATTGTCTGTACTTTGTTTTGGCACATTTCTCTTTCACTAACCTCACCAGCAGGCTTGTGTGTGTGTTTGTGTGTCTTGCCTGGTGTGATTTGACCAAGTCCAGCTAGTGGTTAGAGCTTTGAAAAGCTCTCTAATAATGCATCCTCTTGTTTGGGCCTCGCAGCTGCTGTTGTGTTTGTCTTGGCAGTCATCAGAGGTTGAGGACGGACGCACAGCCGCAAGGTTTCCCAGCGTCCCGATGTCACACAGTGTGTGTTTTCTGTGTGTGAGTTTTAAACTTCTGACTCCAGTTGCTGTACGGTTGGTGATGGGGTTGGCAGCTCTGTTAAGGCTTCTCCTTTAACCCTCTGGAGTCTCCAAAAGCTCCAAATAATCCAGACTTGTTGCCTCCATCCAGACTAGAAAACAAAGCAGCGTGGAGCCCTACTGTAAATTTACCTCTAAAGTTCTGGCTGTAAACTCCATGAGGCCAGTTTCAGTTTGATGATGATATACCAAGTAAAACTGGAGACAAGCTCAAATAGATTTAGTATCAAATGATAGAACTGGATGGAACCCTCTTATATGTTAGATTTGACACCTTTGGTCACATTTGCAACATTTACAATTCTTTACTGAGCATTATAGTGTTTTGAAAGTTAAAAAAAAAGATTCAAAATCACATTTTATGTTGGACTAAAGGGCTAAAAAGGACACAAAATGACTTAAAAAAAGCCACAACATGACTAAAAAAAGACACAAAATGACAAAAAAAGAAAACAAAACACACAAAATGACCAAAGAAGACACAAAAAGACACCAAATTACTAAAAAAAAGACACAACAAAAGATACAAAATGACAAAAAAAGACACAAAATGACTAAAAAAAGACACAAAAAGACACCAAATGACTAAAAAAGACACAACAAAAGACACAAAATGATCTAAAAAGACACAATAAGACACAAAACGACTAAAAAAGGAAACAAAAAGGCACAATATTACCAAAAAAGACACAAAATAGACACAAAATGACTAAATAAAGACACAAAAAGGCACAAAATGACCAAAAAAGACACAAAAAAGACACAGAAAGACCCAAAAGATACAAAAGGACAAAAAAAGAGACACAAAATGGCTTGAAAAAGGCACAAAAACAGGGCTGAACTAGCCATCTGGCATACCGGGCAAATGCCGGCAAGACTTTTGGGCTGAATGACTTGAAAAAACAAAAAAACAATTTTTTAAAAATGTATTTATTTATTTATTTGGTTGACTGATTGCCCAATGGCCAATAAAACAGGTAGAGGGAGGGCCGAAGGCCAAGGCCCCCTCCTCCTTGGCCCCTTCTGCTGTCAATCAGCCAGTCATCTCACGGCCCGCAGTCTCATTGGCCAATGGTCAATAAAAATCAGGTAGAGAGGGCCGAGAGCCCGCCTCCTTGGGCCCATCCGCTGTCAATCAATCAATCAGTCACGGCACAGCCAGAAAATAAAAATGTAACATAAATGCATAGAAGTAGCGGAGAAATTAAGGGAAAAACAAACAGCAAGCCTTTCAGGCAGATGCTGCAAAATGCGCCAAACTATCTGAAATGTTGAAGCTGACTCAGCACGATGATGGAGGAATTAACCTGTAGGAGTCTATGAGAGAGAGGTGGAAAGATGGCAGCACCTGGCAACATGTGGTAAGAAGCGATAAATATTTATCTGCCTGGCTCAAATATCATAAAGTCAGGTTAATAACTTTATTTGGTTTGCTTGCTAACTTTTTGAACACAGTGTAGCTTGGTTGCTACATCATCAATGTATCGTGTCTAGACTGCTTCTTGTTTACTAACAGTAACGGGTGCGCGCGCAGCCAAGGGGCAAGAGCAGGAAGAGAGGGGGGTTTCTGCTGCCTCTGCTGTGTTTAGCATGTCTGAACTTTTTATGAAGTTTAACAGTTATGGACTTTAACTTGATGGCTTAATTGGTTGAAGTTCATTGACTGGCACAGCAACATGCTAGGCTAGCTGTTGTTACCAGTTAAACATGCTAGGCTAGCTGTTGTTACCAGGTAAACATGCTAGGCTAGCTGTTGTTACCAGGTAAACATGCTAGGCTAGCTGTTGTTACCAGTTAAACATGCTAGGCTAGCTGTTGTTACCAGTTAAACATGCTAGCTAGCTGTTGTTACCAGTTTAACATGCTAGCTAGCTGTTGTTACCAGTTTAACATGCTAGGCTAGCTGTTGTTACCAGTTTAACATGCTAGGCTAGCTGTTGTTACCAGTTAAACATGCTAGGCTAGCTTTTGTTACCAGTTAAACATGCTAGCTAGCTGTTGTTACCAGTTTAACATGCTAGCTAGCTGTTGTTACCAGTTGAACATGCTAGCTAGCTGTTGTTACCAGTTTAACATGCTAGCTAGCTGTTGTTACCAGTTTAACATGCTAGCTAGCTGTTGTTACCAGTTTAACATGCTAGGCTAGCTGTTGTTACCAGTTTAACATGCTAGGCTAGCTGTTGTTACCAGTTTAACATGCTAGGCTAGCTGTTGTTACCAGTTTAACATGCTAGTGCCTCTTCAAAATTTCATGTTGGTCAGTTCTGTTGGTGTTTGAAGCTGATTAGCTGTTGTCTGTGCTAGTTTGATAAGTTGTTGATAGATCTGGAGTTAATAAACAGACGAGCAGTTTGACATGAACATTATGATATTTGTGTGACAGTGTTAAATTTGCTAGTAGGACATTTCTGTCTCTGCAGGCTAATTTGCCCACCAAAAGGGATCTTTTTAGATATGTAAACATTTGTTTCTTGAGCATTAATAGAACATCATTTTAAAGTCAGCATGGAGTTTCCACTGTACTTTTACAGTACTGTGTGTTCTTTAATTTTTTTCCTGCAGGCCTATTATCTTGCTTTGTTGTGCTGCATGTTATTGCATTTATATTAAAAAGTGAAACGTGTCCATTCTGACTTCCTGTGTTTTGATACTCTAGGATGAGGGTTGTCTAATGTAGGCTAAATGTAGTGTAGTGAGGAGTTATATAGTTCAGATATCTACATGGTTAGGAGAGCACTAAGATACTTGGTGAGTTATCAGTTGTGGTGGGCCGGTCGGGGCAAAAATGCCAGGGCGGATTTTTTGTCCCAGTCCAGCCCTGCACAAAAAGATACAAAATGACTAAAAAAGACACAAAATGACTAAAAAAGACACAAAATGACAAAAAAGACACAAAATGACTAAAAAAAAGAAACCGAATGACTACAAAAGACACAACAAAATGACCAAAAAAACACAACAACACTTACAAAGAGACAAAATGGCTAAAAAAACCACAAAATGACCAAAATTGTTATGCTAAGACACAAATAAAAGAGTGTCTAAAGAATAAAAACCAGAGTTGATGACAGGATCACACACAATCACAAGATCACATTTATGTTGTTTTTTCTTTGTTTCTTTTTGGTTCTAAATGTTGATCCAGTAAGTCAGAATAAAAAATCAATTATTATTATCAGGTCATATAGGTGAAAAAAATATGCCAACATGGTATTTAAACATGTTTTAAGTGGTGAATACAGGCAGGATGGAAAGGAGTCAGACATGGACAAAAGGCCAGTCATGACAAAAGAGTTGAATTATATTTTGGCATTTTCTCAGATTTCAGAAAATTCTTTGGCTTCTCTTAAAAATCCTCCTCAGTGCTGAACTTGCTGTAGTCTGTCTCTCTTTGCTTCCATCCTTGCTTCCTCTTCCTCTCAACCTTTTCCTGCTCTAATTTGAGGGTCACTCTGGTGTAAATGAGAGCATTGTTCCAGAAGGGGAAGGCAGGCTTTGCAGAGAGGATTATCTGTTGCTGTTGAGCTGTGGGATTCAGTTCCTTCTGGAGTATGAGCCGGTCAGCGAGCTGGATCACTAAGCTTGTTATTATTGTTTTGGGAGAAGGAGATTGAGTTCTGAGGGGGGAAGGAAAGGAGAGGAAGATAGGGAATGAGGAAATATGAAGAGGCCAAGGCATGGCAGGGATGATAAACTGAAAATGGACGGAGATTGTGTTTTAACCCTCTGGAGTTGCTGATCACGCCGGTGTGATAAAACCACATTCTTCATGATGTCACAACATAAAAACGCAGCAGCGTCGAGCCCTGCGGTCAACTTCCATCTAAAGTTCTGGCTTTAAACTCCATGAGGCCAGTTTTTATTTGATGAGGATAGACCAAGTAAAACTGGAGAGAAGGTCAAATATCTTTAGTATAAAAATATACAACTAGAAAATTTCCTCTGGGGAAATTCTGAAAGGGCCACAGGGGCTACTGCCGGTGTGTGTACACTATGATGAGATTCTTCAGAGATTTATAAAAATTAATACTAGTAATGTTATGATACTATGTAATATACAAGGAGCACACCTACAACAAGCAATCGTTTTCAAGTATTTATACAGCAACCTATGACCTTTAACCTCAAAGTGTGTGTGTGTGTGTAGCATGCGTATCTGGAGGAGTGTGCACGCTTACGCGCGCATGTGTGTGTGCGTGTAACTGTAATCACATCAAAGGATCAAAGGCAATCAGAGCAGAGCAATCAACAGAATTAACTGCCACTGTAGAATGTTCCGACAGTGACAGCAGCCAGAGGTGGACAGACTGGAATTTCTGGCCTCAAACAGAAAGCATTTTGGCAAAACCATAATACCTATCATTGATCAGACTTCACTTTGAGCATCCTGGGTTCTTCCTGAACGTCTACATATGTTTTTTGTGAAGAAAAATTAAGAAATAGCTTTGTTAGATCGATCTAAAAAACTGTTAAATATGCTTTCCTACAGAAATCTTCCTGCATTTTTAATATGGGAGCCAATGAGGCTGTTGGTGGTGCTGGTGGATCATCTGTGCGTCCTACGCCCAAACTCTAACTCTGACAGCTTTACCAGAGGATTGTGAGGGAGAAGACTAATTTTCCTACGTTTCTATGTATAAATTATTTCTGTAGAGTGGAATTTGCGGCCTGGAGCGCAGTTTTCAAATTTATTTTTTGACAATTTTTTTCCCTCCCTCTACACTCTGGCGATGATGTCACACACTGAGACATGAACATTCCGTGCAATACACACCCATTATAATCTCAGAATTTCTCCAAAAATGATCATGGTCATTGAACAGGGATTGATAAAAAACTATATGACCTATCGAAACGTGGATTAATACACCAATACACAAGACTTGTGTCTACTGTTTAAAGTTTAAATGGAGTCTCTAGGTGAAATTATGCCGGAGAAGTAGACGTTTGAAAATCTCCAATTATTGTTCTTTTTCGCTCATTTGTTTTGGCCGTCCCATTCACTTCAATGCAAAATTTTGTGCAGTTTTTCGCGACTTACATCACGAAAAATTTATATGTCAAAACAACTAGTAGCGGGACAAACTTGTGCCCGGAAGAGGAAGAAGAAAAAATCCACAGTATAACAATAGTGCTCGGTGCGATTGCCCCATGGCCCTAACTAGATGTTATCCTCATTTTACCTCTTAGATGTTATATTTTCAACATTTAAATTCTGCATTGAGTATTTTTGTGTTTTGTAAGTTAAAAAAACATCTGATTTTATGTTTTCTTGTGTGTTTTCTGTGTTGAAAATGCTGATCTGATCAAAGTGAAAAAATAATTATTAGGTCATACAGGTGAGATTGTGTTGAAAAGAAATAATACCAATATGCATTTTTTAAAAGAGGTATATACAGGCAGAATGAGAAAAAAAATTAAATTATAAAATATATAGACTCCAAGGGGGTAAGATGGTGTAAAAGTGGTGTGAAAGTGTAAAAAATCTTTGAATGATTTACTGTATTTGGAAGGAAAGGACAAAGATGAGTAACAGCAGAAGGATAGAAAATCACTGCATCTGCAGAATCTGTCGTCAGACGCAGGTTTTAATGGGACGAGCAGAAAATGCTTAGATGTGCTTTTTTTCACAGGCAACACTGGGATAGGAAACCTGAGGAAAAAGCTCAGTTATGTCCTCTTGAGCAGCTGACAGACAGACAGACAGACAGATACTGGACCCGGCAGTCTTTGTTTTTAGAACAGTGTTGGGTGACTTTTCAATAAAACGTTTGAAGGACCAGACAACTGCAACACCCTGTATTGACAAGGCTTAATATAGCTTTAATATATTACACATTCTGTACGGCAGAAGTTCAGTTCTCATTGTCATTTCATTCATCTTCTTGACAGTTATGACTTCTCTTTGGCTGCAGGGGCTCAGATTGGACTTTTTCCACTCCATGCCTCAACTAAAATGTGTTTTATTTAAACATTTTTAAATGGACTGTAGTGTAAACCAGCCATTCTCAACCTTGGGATGTCGAGATTTTGGGGTCGCGAGATGATTTCTGGGGGTCGCCAAATCATTTTGGAAGTTAGCTCTGTCTCTACTGTGTTAAAGGGTGGTTGACGTGACGCTCAATTTTTGTGTTCCCAGTGACAAATATCACTAAAATTTGATAATATTTCATTAAAACTAATGTTTTAATATGCAGTTCATTCTTCTACATCTAATCAATCTGCAAACAATGAGTATCGTTCTTCAACTATGCAAATATTCTGTTTTGAACATGACATTTGTCCACCGGTGCAACTGTACCAGGTAGCATTACTTATCTTAAAACAACTGTAATTTAATGAAAAATTAATCTAAATACATTAAAATACTTGAATGCATGTCATACGAGTGTTTACTTAATGAATCTAGAGGATATAAGTGTTAAGGTCCCTATGTAGAGTTATTATGACACATTACATTTTGTCCGCAAAACTGGTGTCCTCCTGGAGCAACGGCATTATGTAGATATAAAACAGGCATTAATGTGACCACCCCATTACTGAGAGGGGTCCTTCCAGAATCAGGAAGGACAGAAGACATCTCTGGAGCAGGTGGACTGCACACAAGATCAGTTCTGTCTCAAATATTTTCATAATATTACTATTTCCGTGCAGTGTTGGAACTGGTCGTCTTAAGGTAGTCCTTTGGTACAACGCAGTTTAAGTATTGATCTGAATATTTTTATCAATTTACATTGATTGATAATTGAAAATAATGTAAACCTTAACACTGTTACTCAGGATGAAGAATGTCTCTCATATAGCTAGTCCGCAAACTAGCATTGATTTCGAAAATGTCCACTGGTGAAACGCACTGTCCTATAGTACAACATGAAGTCAGTTTCACTTATTTTTTTCCTTTACTCCTATCATAATGAAAATTAACATAGTGAAAGCAAACATGTAAACAAACATTTTTTGTATTACAAGTTTTATTGAAAAATTAGTTTAAATATGCAAAAGAGATATAATCCGAGTCTAAAAAATGAATGGAGGTTAATGGACGGCCGCATTTGGATGGCCCGTCCTACCTGACTGACGGGAGCTTCTCTGTCCTGCTTGGGGATTTCTTCTCCTCTGTTGCCCCCCTCACCTGTGGGGTCCCTCAGGGCTCTATACTAGGTCCCATCCTCTTCCTATTATATATTTTACCCCTAGGGGACATCCTAGTCAAACATAACATCTCCTTCCACTGCTTTGCAGAAGATGTCCAGCTATATCTGCCTCTTAATGTTGATGGGCAGGCTGCACTCCAGCCATTGCTTGATTGTCTGGCTGACATCAGATCATGGATGGGTGCAAACTTCCTCAACCTTAACGAGAGCAACTTTTAATGACTAATTTAAGTAGCTTTTTTGCATTTTCTCTTAACCTCAGAATTAGAGGACAACACAACTCAAACCTTCCTTCCCTGTTTTGTTAAAGCTAGTTCGATTTCCATGTTGAAAGTGAGAGGCTGAGATGACCACCAAGGAAAGGTCTAGGAAGTTTAGGGAGAGGCTGAATAAAGATCCTGAGAGGAAAGAGAACTTCCTGAGAGAGAGACGCAGAAAGTAAATTTGACAATGTTTGATAATTAATTTGACTTTGTACACGACATGGGCATACTAGTACTCTGTTGTCCAATGGTGCAACGGAATGTCCTGTGGTGCAACAAATTGAATTGTGAGTGGAAAAGGTATTTTAATGAAAAATGTATGTAAAAAGTGTGGGATAGTACAATAATGTTATCATCACTATGCAGCTATAAGGATGAAATGAAGATTCCTTGGGTTTTATAACAATTATAATGAACGTAACCCAGGCATTTGGGTGAAGTCTCTATGTGTACATCTTATAGTATATAAATAACATAATTCTGAATTTTTTGGGGGTATGTTTGATGTGGAAATATAATTGGGACAAACTAATATGCCTTTGGCTTATCAATCTTATCTGTCCAACATTCTCTGAATTAAATAATGACATTCTTTATTGTGTTGCACTGGTGGACACATTTTAGGACTACCACACCAAAAAGTGAATAATATGTAAAGAATTAGAAATGGACACATTCAGTTTTGAATTATTCACATATAAGGGAATATAATTATATATCATTTGACATATATTTTTGAATTATTATTTTTTTCACTTTGAATTTGAGTTCACGTCAACCACCCTAAAGTGTTCATGTGTTCATGTGTTTTAGTCTTTTTGGTCATTTCATGGTTTTTTTTGGTCATTTGGTGTCTTTTTTTGGTCATTTTGTGTCTTTTTTGGTCATATTGTTTCCCTTTTTTGGTCATTTTGTGTCTTTTTTTGGTCATTTTGTGTCGTTTTTAGTCATTTTGTGTCTTTTTTGTGTCATTTTGTTTCTTTTTTTTGGTAATTTTGTGTCTTTTAAAAATAATTTTGTGTCTTTTTTGGTAATTCTGTGTCTTTTTTAAGTAATTTTGTGTCTTTTTTAAAATAATTTTGTTTCTTTTTTGTGTCATTTTGTGTCTTTTTTGGTAATTCTGTGTCTTTTTTGGTCATTTTGTGTCTTTTTTAAGTAATTTATTTTCATTTTGTGTCTTTTTAGTCATTTTTTGTCTTTTTTGGGTCATTTTCTATCTTTTTAAAATATTTTTGTGTCTTTTTTGGTAATTCTGTGTATTTTTTTGTAATTTTGTGTCTTTTTTGTCATTTTGTGTCTTTGTTTAAGTAATTTAGTGTTTTTTCAGTCATTTTGTGTCTTTTTTTGTAATTTTGTGTCTTTTTTTGGTCATTTTTGAGATCCCTGGTATAGTTCATATCTCTCTGACCGTTAGTCAGTCTGACCTCAGATCTTGTATGTGTCTTGCTCATGGCAAGAGTGTGCATCCTCGATTTTGAAGATTTTTTATTTCATTTTTCAAAACATCATTATTTACGTAGGACCGATCGGACGCCTTTTACTCAGGCATGACAAAAAAAGACACAAAATGACAAAAAAAACAAACACAAAATGACCAAAAAAGACACAAAAACGAATCAAAAATGGAAAGAAAAACCCCAAGACTCCACAGAGTTAATCTCCCATTATACAAATACATACTTCCTACAGGCACTGCACTAGTTATAATAACAAATAAATATTGAAATATGTCAAAGCAAACATTTTAATGCAATTTATGTGCACTTAATGTTTGCTGAGTGACCGGACTGGTTGATTCCTCCTCCAGTCTCCAGTCTCTCCAGCCTGTCAGCGCTGTGACTGGGCTGCTGCAGGTACTGTACTCTGCTGACACTGATGGTTGCACCGTGCACATCCCATGCACTCAGGCTGAAAACTCGACCTGGCATCTTCCTGGAGCTGGATTGGAGACAGGGGAGACAGAGCACTCTCACCCTGACAGGCAGCTCCACAGCCTTACTTATGAGACAGCCAGATCAGGGAAACCAGTGGCCGTAAAAATCCTTCAGGATCTAACGCTGCTTGGGAAAAACATTTACGGCAAAATATACACTGCAAAAAGCCACCTCCCTCTGAAATACAAGGAAAAGAAGTACAAGAATTAAACTGACTAAAAAAAGACCCAAAATGACCAAAAAAAGACATATAATGACTAAAAAAAGACACAAAATTGCCAATAAAAGACACTAAAGGACTAAAAAAAGACACAAAATGACTAAAAAAAGACACAAAATGACAAAAAAAAGACACAAAATGACCAAAAAAAAGACATAAAATGACTAAAAAAAGACACAAAATGACCAATAAAAGACACTAAAGGACCAAAAAAAAGATACAAAATGACTAAAAAAAGACACAAAATGACTAAAAAAAGACACAAAATGACCAAAAATTTATAATTCTAGAAACCAGCAAAGTTGCACTAAAACCTAGTGAACTTTTCTTCATACAGCTACAAATATTTCCATCTGGCTGCTTGTTTTCAGTATGTGAAGAGGTTTGTCATTTTGTGTCTTTTTTGGTCATTTGTGTCTGTTGTTGTGTCTTTTTTTGGTCATTTTGTGTCTTTTTTAGTCATTTTGTGTCTTTTTTTTTAGTCATTTTGTGTCTTGTAAGTGTTGATGAAACAGCTTCGTAACTGTTGATATTCTAGTTTCCAGCATGTATTTACTCAGTATAGGTCATAAAATCTCAGTAACAAGCTGTAATATTATTATTATTATTTAGATAATTAAGGAGCAAAACAAAGCAAGTGAAACAGTGGAACATAATAGATGCTGAATAAGAATCTTATCAGAAAAAAAATAAGCAGATATCCCCTTGATCTCAGATATTTCATCTGACTTAGATTTCAGTTTTTGCAGTTTATTCTCCATCTTTTCCTCTAAATCTCTGTTTATTCACACTGACTAGAATGTGTGTGTCTGTTAAAAATGTGCGAAATCATCTAGTTTGATGGCTGGAATGAAAGCCTGCAGGCTGTTTGATGGCAGGGGACTGGACACCACCGGCTATACAGGAAACATTCCCTCACATAACAAAAGTATTGAGTTTGATTTAGAACTTCCTGTGTAACTAAAGCGTGAGTGAACCAGGGAAGGCAGCAGTGGTCAAGATACAAAACCAACTTGCATGACAGTCGGAAAGCCAAAACACTTTCTGATTGTTCTGAATTTCACAATTGAGTTGTCTCTGGTTTTGAAATGCTTCCCAGACTCTCTGTACAAACCTTAGGTTGGTAATATACTGTGGGATTTGGGGCATCGACTAACAAAAGACACTAAATGACCAAAAAAAGACACTGAATGACCAAAAAAAGACACAAAATGACCAAAAATTGACACAAAATGACAGAAAAAAAGACACAAAATTACCAATAAAAGACACTAAAGGACAAAACAATGACACAAAATGACCAAAAAGACACAAAATGACCAAAAAGACACAAAATGACCAAAAAGACACAAAATTACCAAAAAGACACAAAATTACCAATAAAAGACACTAAAGGACCAAAAAAAGACAAAAAAAATCAACAGTAAAAGACACTAAAGGACCAAAAAATGACCCAAATAAGACACAAAATGACCAAAAAAAGACACAAAATGACCATTCTCTAACATAACAAAAATATTCAGTATGATTTAGAACTTCCTGTGTAACTAAATGCTTCCCAGACTCTCTGTACAAACCTTAGGTTGGTAATATACTGTGGTATTTGGGGCATTTTTTATTTCAGCAAACCACAGATAGGTTGAATTTCAACATTTTTTAAACCACAAACCTGTCAAATGTGAACGTTTCTTAACTGCTGCAACCTTTTCTCACCATGACACATTGTAAACAGGTGATAATTGTTATTTTAAACAATTTGATCAAAACCACTTGGTAAAGAACAGGGTAGGGCTCTTAGAAACAATGATTCCAGACACTACTTCCAGCAACAGGACCTAAACATGGGTCTTCTGGTCCTGGGTTGGTTGGTGTGGTCCACCTCCCCTCCCACTAGTGTTGGGACAACGAAGCTTAGTGAAGCATTTGCTTTATTTACGAAGCCCAAGAGATGGCGCTCTTTGTTCAACAAAGGGCTGAAAACACACTTAATTATCATTGCTGAAGCCTTTTTTTTTAAAGTCCAAGACTGCATCTAGTAGCCTGGCTAACGTTAGACTATTTCACAAATGAGATCTAGTCTGGAAACCAACTATTAATTTCTCCATAGAGGTGGCGTGGTTTACGATCGTCCAGAGCCGTCTATTGGGCGCTACGAATGTCTATCAAAAGTGTCTGTATGTAGCTCTTAGCCAATCGTATCAATTGATGACGGGGTCTGGCTAAACCCCATTAGCTTAGCCGCTAACGGGGTTAGCGGTTAAGGGGTTTCTAGTTGGTAGATTAGACTTTTGCCAAATCCTGTTTCTCAGCAAGGCTAAAACATCCTTTTTGTTGGTGATAAAGGCGTATAAAACCAAACTTTGTTCTACTTTAAAAGTAAACTTTTGTCTCTAATCTAGCTTGGCGTCTGCTGCAGCCATGTTGGATCCG
This sequence comes from Centropristis striata, assembly GCF_030273125.1. Classification (NCBI taxonomy): domain Eukaryota; kingdom Metazoa; phylum Chordata; class Actinopteri; order Perciformes; family Serranidae; genus Centropristis; species Centropristis striata. The sequence goes on along the minus strand of NC_081521.1, from coordinate 2,957,506 downwards.
TAAGAAAACTACAAAACTACAAGCTTCCGTCTGTCCAATAGTATGCGTCATCGTCTCGCCATCCCTCTCTGTTCTGTGATTGGACACCAAAAGCAGGGATAAGAATCGGCCATGGACACCATGCTGTCTTGCAGTTTGAAACAACATCGACCAACCTGGATTTGTATCTGTGTTTTGCAGAAATGTAAAATGCCAGGATTTTTTTTTTGCTGGTGACTGTGTGGAGACATATCTCCTGGATTGACAAGCCCCTCAAAATTGAACATATATCTTCACCTGAGGCAACGCTCCAATGCTCAATTTTAGCCAACAGGACGATGAGTCATCTGTCCTCTTCCATCTCCTTTCACCTCCTCCTGCTTTCAACCTTTTTATTTCAGCCAATCCCCCGTGGTCCTGTCTCTGCCTTGGTCTGGGTCTGTCCTCGCCTCACCCTACATATTCTATGTTCCTCCCTCCAACCCCCCGTCCTCCTCTCCTGTGTTCTCCTCCTCCAGCCCACCGTCTCTAGTGTTAATCACAGCATCTCCACATCACCAGGGGGGAAATCTCTACAGATACTCAGCTGATCTGGAATTAATGCAGGGTGTTGGAGCAGGGTGGGAGATCCTCAGCTGCCAAGAATGAAGTATGTAGTATTTGGGTCACTTGGAGAAAATACAGAGAGGGAAAAGGAAATACATTCTTTACATTAGGTATTTAACCCCAGTTTTATTCCTCCTTTTTTAGTGATGGAGGGCAAGGTCATTTTAGTTAACCAAAACTAGAATTGAAAAAACATTTCCGTTAACTGTAATAAAAATTAAAACGAGAGTTTTTTAAAAACGATAACTAACTGAAACTGTATATTGTGGTTCCAAAACTAACTAAAACTAACTAAAATTATAGTGAAAATGTCCTGAGTTTTCATCTTTGTCAACTTTTTTCATACGTAAACCTTTTTGGTTGATATGAAATCTATTTAATCTATCTGGTTTTATGACTTAATAACCTTATTGGGGTTAAGATGGATCAGACAAATGAAATAAAGGCAACATTTATTGTGATTTTTTAAAATCTCGCACCCAACAAATAACCCATTACAAAACAACTAACACTAAAACTAATAAAAACTAAACTAAAACTAAGCATTTTCCACAAAATTCAAACTAGCAAATTCACTCTAAAATTAATTAAAACTAACTGAATTTGAAAACAAAAAATCACAACAAAATTTAAACAAAAAACTAATGAAAAATCCAAAACTATCCTTATATATAACCTTGTCTCATAGAAGGCCCATTAACCCAATTTCAGTTCGCTTTCGCCCCAATAAAATTGTCTGAGAACTTGTTTTAGCTAATTTCTTCTGGGCTTCTCTGAAATTTCTGCTTGTGGCTCCCAGGGAAAATGAAAAAAGTTACCGAAAAGATGGCTGCCACTCTGTCTCACTCTGCATCAGGTTAACTGACATGGGAGCCGAAACGAAGTAGGATAATTTTGGTTCCACTTTTTGTCTGGTTAACGTGCTTTGGAGTATTACGTTTTACACAAAATACATACTGAGGTAGACAAGTGAGTAGCTAATTATTAGATTAGATATATAGATTAGATTATTTTCTTATTTAGTTTTCTGGTCATGTTAATCACTTTCCAGGACTTTCCATGAACCCTTTCCTAGTTCTGTGGTGCTCAGAAATACCAATTCAACCTGTAAAAAGCATTGTGTTATCTGATAACATACAGCGTGTAAATAAATGTATGTATTTCTTCACTGGTAGCCATTTGAATTTGGGGTACAGACAATAAAGGACATGAAGGTGGAAAGAGGAGGTATAAAAGCATAGGAAATTAGTTTCATGGTGTGAAGGAAGGGCTAAAAAAGAGTGAAAGGAGAGAAGATAAATGGAATAAAAAGGATGGAGGACTCAGATTAAGGTAGAGAATAAAGGTTTGATGGTTCCAGCCAAAGTAAAAGCTCGTTTTTCTCTGAGGAGGCAAGTCATTGTGGGCTCACAGTCAACAAGCCCTCACACTGAACCTTTCGCTTGTGTGTAAGGAATTATGTAGGCTGTGAATTGGTGCATCATCACCACAGGCAACGATGATTACAGACGAGAAGAACACAAAGACAGCCATGAATAACTTAATTCAAAACCTCACAAGTGAATATGAGTGAAAACCAAATCAGTAATACATGTGGCGGTATCCAGAAAAGCATGTTCAATTTTAGATAATATCCTTCAGCAAAAAACATGCCCATGCCTAACAATAGTTGGTAAAAAAAAAAAAAGAAGAAGAAGAAGAAGAAAAATGGACTGCAAATAATGGTAATTTGGTGACAGTTTTACCTGAAATTTATACACTGGCACACAAAGCAGCCATGCTGACCTGCCCTTTAGAAAGGGTTCTATGTTCCCAAGGTGCTATGTTCCTAGAGTTCTATGTTCCCAAGGTTCTGTGTCCCCAGGGTCCTATGTTCCAGTGTGCTATGTTCCCTGAATCGTATATTCCTAGTGTGCCATGTTCCTAGTGTGCAATGTTCCGAGTGTGCCTTAATCCAAGCATCCTATGTTCCCAGTATGCTATGTTCCAAGTTTGCTATGTTCCCAGTGTGCTATGTTCCCAGTGTGCTATGTTCCCAATGTGCTATTTTCCAAGTGTGCTGTGTTCCCAATGTGCTATGTTCCTAGGGTTCTATGTTCCCAGTGTGCTATGTTCCCAATGTGCTATGTTCCAAGTGTGCTGTGTTCCAAGTGTGCTATGATCCCAGTGTGCCTTTATCCCAGCGTCCTATGTTACCAGTGTGCTATGTTCCCAGGGTTCTGAGTTCCCAGGGTGCTATGTTTAAATGTCCTATATTCCCAGGGTCCTATGTTCCCAGTATGCCACATTCCCAGTGTGCTATGTACCAAGTGTACTATGTTCCCAGGGTTTTGAGTTCCCAGTGTGCTATGTTCCTAGTGTGTTATGTTCCCAGTGTGCTATGTTCCCAGTGTCCTATGTTCCTAGTGTGCCATGTTCCCAGTGTGCTATGTACCAAGTGTACTATGTTCCCAGGGTTCTGAGTTCCCAGTGTGCTATGTTCCCAGTGTGCTATGTTCCCAGTGTCCTATGTTCCTAGTGTGCCATGTTCCCAGTGTCCTATGTTCCCAGTGGTCCTTGTTCCCAGAGTGCTATGCTCCTAGGGTTCTATGTTCCCAGTGTTCTATGTTCCCAGAGTCCTGTGCTATGGTGGCCTCTGTCTTCCTGCTGTTTCTGGCTGGCAGCAGCTCACTGCTTTTCACATACTTTTCCTAAAATGTGTTTTGTAAACAGACGTAGAAAGAGGCTGCTTCCTTTTTAGCGTCTCTTCATTAGCTCCTTTATGAATGTCTCCCTTAATGCTCACAGTTTAATAACTCTTATTCTATGCTTGTCACAAGTACCCTACTGCCCAGACATCTTTGAAATGGTGACATCAAAATTAAGCGCATCGCAATAAACTAGTCAATCACATTAGACACACTTTGAAATAGGAAAAAGAAAAATAAATAAATAAAATATATGCCAAAACTATAAATTGCAAACCTCTTTTTACCCTTTTTGCTCCCTAAAATGCATGTCTGCAAAAGTGGACAGAGCCTAATTACAGTGTAGATGATTGAGTGAACAAAATGTAGCTGCCAAATATGAGACGGAGTAAGTAGTAAATAACTCTCTGCTGACAGAAAAAACTTTCTAGTTAGATCAGAAGTAAATAAACTAAGCTGCAATTGGCTACACAGACACAAACAACTTGTTCGATTCAATATTGGTGTATTGTTTCAAAGGTAGGTTTCAAGTAAGTTCTTTTTTTTGTTTGGTGTTTGAACCCAGGCATATAGTATGTATATATGGGCTGAAATATGTTTTCTTTTGTAAAATCTGTTGCCACCCGGTTGCCATAGCGCCTTTTCGGCCAATCAGCACCTCCGTTTTCTTTTGTAAAACCTGTTGCCACCCAGTTGCCATAGCAACTCTTTGGCCAATCCATGGTCAAGCCAGTCTAACTTCTTCCTCCGTTTTGTGGTGAGTGGTGCTGATTGGCTGAAGAGTCGCTATGGCAACCGGGTGGCAACAAATCTTACAAAAGAAAACGGAGGTGCTGACTGGCCGAAGAGTCGCTATGGCAACCGGGTAGCAAACAATGTTACAAAAGAAAACGGAGTTGTTGATTGGCCAAAGAGTTGCTATGGCAACCGGGTGGCAACAAATGTTACTGCTGTGTATCTGCGCTCGATTGCTCTGCCTCAACTACCTGGATGTTCTTCGCAGAAAATTGAAATTAAATTTTGCGAACTGAATTTGAATTGTGAAAACTGAATGTTCAGTTCCAAACTAATAAATTCAATTTGAAATTACAATTCAGATCCAGTTTTTCAATGCAATGATTCAAGTTAAAACAAACATCTGGGTAGTTGAGGCAGAGCAATCGAGCGCAGATACACAAAGCGCCTCTTCGGCCAATCAGCACCTCCGTTTTCTTTTGTAACATTTGTTGCTACGCGGTTGCCAGGAAACGGAGGAAGAAGTTAGACTGGCTTGACCATGGATTGGCTGAAGAGGCGCTATGGCAACCGGGTGGCAACAAATGTTACAAAAAAAAACGGAGGAGCTGATTGGCCTGAGAGGTGCTCTGTGTAACTTCGTTGCAGAAAATTTAAATTTAATTTTTTTAACTGAATTTAAATTAAAAGAACTGAATGTTCAGTTCCAAAGTAATACATTCATTGTCAAATTACAATTTAGATTAATTTTGTCAATGCAATGATTCAAATTGAACAATACAAATTCAAATTATGTGATTCAAATTCAGTTTTTTAATGCAATTATTCAAGTTTAGCAATTCAAATTCAAATATAAATAATTCAAATTCAGTTTCTGGTGGCACATATTTCAGCCCATACCGTATGTATATCCTAATAGTGATTTAGCTGCATTTGCAAAAGCAACTCTTGAAAAACTCTCCCACACGCTGATTGGATGCTCTCCTGACATCTTAATTTAGCTCAGCTATGATGTTTCAAATTCTGATCCCAAAAAGAAAGAGAGAACAAGAGACAGAAACGGTGATACAGGGCGAAAAAAAAAAGAGGGAGACAAGGGCAGTCTGCTTCTTTGGGTCAGGACTGTTATATAAGGATGACATATCTCCTCAAAGTTGATTTGGAGAGACACGTGTCAATCAAAGTTGTTTAAAAATGCTCAAGGTGTTTAGAATTCTGCTTCATCATGCCTCAACATTTACCTTCCAACACTTGCAGTCTAGCCCAAATATGACACACTTCAGAGTCAGATTTTCCTTTATTGTCATTGCACAGAGTAACAAGTACTAGGACAACGAAATTAGCCATCAACCCGTCCAAAACGTATACTTAAACACACAGTACACTTCTTGATAATTGCATGTTTTTCAGTCCTGTTAGTGTTGTGAAGCTGATTTGCCAGCGTGATCATTTATTGATCGTTTTTTAGGTGATAAACAGACTCGCAGTTAGACCTGAAGGTTATGATGTTAGTGTGACAGTGTTAAATGTGCTAGTAGCACATTTCTGTCTCTGCAGAGATCTTTTTCAATTTGTAAACATTTGGTTCTTGAGCATGGGTCTCAAACTTGCGGCCCATGGGCCAATTGCAGCCCCCGTGACGATATTTTGTGGCCCCCACCTTGATATGAAAGTTTAATGTGAGTTTTATATGAATGGCACTTTACCGTGTTGTGTGTGGAAGGTCCCTTTAATTACTTTTTTTGGGTAATTTTGTGTCATTTTTTTGGTCATTTTGTGTCTTTTCAAAAATAATTTTGTGTCTTTTTTGGTAATTTTGTGTCTTTTTTGTAATATGTGTCTTTTAAAAGTTATTTAGTGTTTTTTCAGTCATTTTGTGTCTTTTATTTGTAATTTTCTGTCTTTTTTTGTACATTTTGTGTCTATTTTTGGTCATTTTGTGTCTTTTTTTAAGTAATTTAGATAACGCATTATCTGGGTTTCATAATCGGAGTTGGAGAACTCCAACATCAGTCTGACTAACATGTTTACATGCACTTTAGTTGTCCAGTTATAGTCAGTTTAAGGCAATAATTCATATTTTTCAAGTGCCATGTAAACGTAGTGAGAGTGTAACTCTCGGCATGACAGTGAACAGACAAAAACTGCTCCTGTTCATCCAAACAAAGGATTTAATACAGTTTGGCAAACACATTGAGTAAAAAGTGTTGAGAGATAACTAGTGTATATTAGGATTCTGCTGATGCTGCATTCTGTGCTCTGTTGCTGCAGGCTGTAGCTTAAGGGAGCTGCCCGCTGCACAGCCTGTCTGCAGCCCCAGCTGGCTAGAACTGGGCTTGACCCACATCATCAGATACACACGATGAATAATAAATGCACAGACGGCCAACTAGCCATCCACAGAGACAGCCATCCAACCTTTAGGCCCGTCAACAACCCTGTCAGCCAGTCAGCCAGTCAGCCAGTCAGCCAGTCAGCCGGCCTTGCAGCTGGCCACCGAATCAATGAGAGAGCCTGTTGGTCAGATATCTGATCAGTCATCCATGCAGCCTGCCAGCCTTGAATCCAGCCAGCCAATCACACAACAGCCTTCCACCTGATCAGCCAGCCAATCACACAGCAGCCTTCCACCTGATCAGCCAGCCAATCACACAGCAGCCTTCCACCTAATCAGCCAGCCAATCATACAGCAGCCTTTCACCTAATCAGCCAGCCAATCATACAGCAGCCTTCCACCTAATCAGCCAGCCAATCACAAAGCAGTCTTCCACATAATCAGCCAGCCAATCATACAGCAGCCTTCCACCTAATCAGCCAGCCAATCATACAGCAGCTTTCCACCCAATCAGACAGCCAATCAGACAGCAGCCTTCCACCTAATCAGCCAGCCAGCCAATCAGACAGCAGCCTTCCACCTAATCAGCCAGCCAGCCAATCAGACAGCAGCCTTCCACCTAATCAGCCAGCCAGCCAATCAGACAGCAGCCTTCCACCTAATCAGCCAGCCAACCAGCCACACTGCCACCCTGCAGCATAATTTTGCCTTTTTTGTCATAATTTGTCTTTTGTCATAATTTTGTCTTTTTTGTCATAATTTTGTCTTTTTTGTCATAATTTTGTCTTTTGTCATAATTTTGTCTTTTTGTCATTTGTCTTTTTTTGTCATAATTTGTGTCTTTTGTCATAATTGTGTGTCTTTTTTGGTCATAATTTTCTGTCTTTTTGTCACAATTTTGTCTTTTTTGTCATTTGTCTTTTTTTGTCATAATTTTGTCTTTTTTGTCGTAATTTGTGTCTTGTCATAATTTGTCTTTTTTTGTCATAATTTGTGTCCTTTTTTTCATAATTTGTCTTTTTTGTTATAATTTGTGTCTTTTTTGTCACATACATTCTCCAGTACAGGAAAATAAACAAACATGTGGGATTATTTCCATGCATCGGACCTTCAAGCTGCTCTGGCCCTTTCTCTCCTCCTCCTCCTCCTCCTCCTCCTTTTCCTCCTCACTTGTTTGCATTGTTCCCCTCTACAACTCCATTCTCCCTTCCCCTCTTCGTCTTCCTCATGTGTAAAAAGGGCAGGCCTGTCAGAATAGTTTAGCTACAATGCGTTGTTTTCTCTCAGGCACAGACAGGGTCAACTGACCCCGACTGTGTATTTACTGTCGGGGAGGAGAAGGGGGAGATTCATAGCAGAAAGATCTAACAGTGGCTGAGTGTTTGACAATTCACATTTATTTTTGTGATTTTTAGGCTTAAAAACGTGACCATTCAACCTGTAATGTAGGAATAAAATGACACAGACAGAAACAAACTAAAGCAGACTTTAAATTCAAACAACTTTATTGATCCCACAAGGGGCAATTCATGTTGAGCAGCAGGTTGTTGTGGTTCATACGGCCCACAACAAATAGTCAATACATAAATAGTCGACACAACACACATCAGGCAACATGGAGCTTAGAATGGACACATTATAAAAGCCTGTGATAGCCTACTGCATAGAGATTATTTATAAGTCACATTGCTTTAAGAATTTAAGAAAAAAGGAAAAATAAAAATAAAATTAATAATAATAATAATAATAAATAAAAACTAGAAAATTTCCTCTGGGGAAATTCTGAAAGGGCCACGGGGGCTACTGCCGGTGTGTGTGCACTATGAGATTCTTGAGAGATTTCAAACAATTAATACTAGTAATGTTATGATACTATATTATATACAAGGAGCACACCTACAACAAGCATTTCTTTTCAAGTATTTATTTATACAGCAACCTATGACCTTTAACCTCAAAATGTGTATGTGTGTGTTTGAAGCATGTGTGCACGCTTATGCGCATGTGTATCTGTAGCTGTAATCACATCAAAGCATCAAAGGCTTTGCGGTCGACCAATCAGAGCAGAGCAATCAACAGAATTAATAGCTGTGGAATCTTCTGGCACAGTGACAGCAGCCAGAGGTGGACAGACTGGAATTTCTGGCCTCGAACGGAAAGCATTTTTGGCAAAACCATAATACCTATCATTGATCCGACTTCACTTTGAGCGTCCTGAGTTCTTCCTGAACGTCTACATATGTTTTTTTTTAAGAAAAATGAAAAAATAGCTTTGTTAGAGCAATCTAAAAAAACTGTTACATCTCCCTTTTTCAGAAATCTTCCTGCGTTTTTAATATGGGAGCCGATGAGGCTGTTGGTGGTTTTGGTGGCGCATCTGTGCGCCCTACGCCCAAACTATAACTCTGACAGCTTTACCAGAGGATTGTGAGGGAGAAGACTAATTTTCCTACGTTTCTATGTATAAATTATTTCTGTAGAGTGGAATTTGCGGCCTGGAGCGCAGTTTTCAAATTTATTTTTTGACAGTTTTACCTCTCCCTCTACACTCTGGCGATGATGTCACACACTGTGACACGAACATTCCGTGCAATACACACCCATTATAATCTCAGAATTTCTCCAAAAATGATCATGGTCATTGAACAGGGATTGATAAAAAACTATATGACCTATCGAAACGTGGATTAATACACCGATACACAAGACTTGTGTCTACTGTTTAAAGTTCAAATGGAGTCTCTAGGTGAAATTATGCCGGAGAAGTAGACGTTTAAAAATCTCCAATTATTGTTCTTTTTCGCTCATTTTTTTTCGTCTGTCCCATTCATTTCAATGCAAAATTTTGGGCAGTTTTCCGCGACTTACGCCGCGGAAAATTCATATTCTGTAGAGAAAAGTAATAGCACTCGATCCCGATCAAACCGCACATTTTGATGTATAATTTGACTAGTAGCGGGACGAAATTGTGTCTGGAAGAGGAAGAAGAAAAAATCCACAGTATAACAATAGTGCTCGATGTACTGTCAAAAAAAAAAAAAGGGTTTTATGAAACAGAAAATCCCTGTGTGATTCATTTGGATACTGAATGTTAAACTAATGTATATTTTTAACTTAATTAAATGTTTAATGTGTATGAACAAAATACAACAAAACTATAGAAACAAATATATGTGTGCAGAGGGTTACAGATTATGGTTGTGTGGCCATCACAATTATAATTCTGCATTTCCAAGATAATGATTGGTCCTTTTGTCTGTTGTGATCTCTTATTCCAAACATTACCTGCTCCAGAAGTTGCCATGGCGATGGCGTACACCAGTAAGAAGTGAACCTCTGCTGTTGGACTGAAAATCCTTATGAACCATTCTACTTTCTCCGTTGTGAACGAGCACTTTAATGATAAAAAAAAATCCTCCTCAATATTATATTTTACATAAAGAAAGAATACCAACTGTCACGTCACTCACTGTCAGGAAACTTTTCTGCATTGTCTGACGAAGCTGTGATGTCATAACTGAGAGCTGAATGCCATTAAAGTGATGAGAAATAATACACACAGCGTAAAAAACAAAACAAGACTGCAGCGTAATTCTCTGCATGTCCAATGTGCAATTGACTCTGTGCAGCGGACCGGGCCGGGCCGGGCCGGGCCGGGCCGCGGCGCTAACCCGGCTCAAGTCAACCACGTCCTGCTTAAATTGCATAAGAGGCTGAGCTGCCTTTTGGGCAAATTAAGCCTCTCTGTCGCCCCGAAGCTGACCGGCCAATCCTCCACTGCCTCGTTCACACTCTATCATCTCTCTCTCTCTCTCTCTCTCTCTCTCTCTCTCTCTCTCTCTCTCTCTCTCTCTCTCTCTCTCTCTCTCTCTCTTGTACAGTATGTAGCACACAGCTGAGCTGAGCCCGGCTGCCTGCAGTGATAGTAACGGCTTTAATAAAAACACCGTTTGGGGGATGAGAATTGAATTTCATACTTGGACGCCCCGACACTACATGTGTTTCTTTTTAATAAAGAAAGGAGAGAGAGAGAGAGAGAGAGAGAGAGAGAGAGAGAGAGAGAGCAGAGCCACTCGGCCAAAGTAAGATTTGTGTCTTTTTTGGTCATAATTTTGTGTCCTTTATGACAAAAAAGACATACAATTTTGACAAAAAGGACACAAATTATGACAAAAAGGACACAAAATTATGACAAAAAAGGCACAAAATTATGACAAAAGACAAATTATGACAAAAAAAGACACAAAATTATGACAAAAAGGACACAAAATTATGACAAAAATGACAAATTATGACAAAAAAGACACAAAATTATGAAAAAAGACAAAATTATGACAAAAAAAGACACAGAATTATGGCAAAAAAGACACAAATTATTTCAAAAGACAAATTATTACAAAAAATACACAAATTTTGTCAATTTTGTCTTTTTTTGTGTCTTTTGTCATAATTTGTCATAATTTTGTCTTTTTTCATCATAATTTTGTCTTTTTTTGTCATAATTTGTTTCTTTTGTCATAATTTTGTGTCTTTTTTGTCATGATTTTCATACTTGGACGCCCCGACACTACATGTGTTTCTGTCTAATAAAGAAAGTAGAGCGAGTACAGTGAGAGAGAGCAGAGCCACTGGGCCAGAATAAGATCGGCTGAGGCTTTTTTTCTTCGTTCCTCCTCACATTGTTGCTTGGTGGAGCTCAGCTGTGTGTCTGCTGGTCCGTGGGGGAGCCAGAGGGGACATCTGGCCTGTCAATCACAGCTTCTCCACACCTTTTCAAGATAAGACTGAGTGTTGAACCGTTTCAGAAACTGCCTCAGTTTGTTTCCTCTCTCTCCGTCTCTGAGGCAGAATGACTTACAATGACATTTATAATCTTTAAAAGCATTCTTTGCTCCTTTCTATCTCTGATTGTGACTGATGATACATTACAGATTCTTATATAGGTATATCCAGGTGCATTTTCTGGTTTCTGGTTTGTTTACATGTTGGAACAACTTTGTAGTTGGCGTGAGCGGTGATAGCCAGGATACCTTAGTCTAAAGCAGGGGCCTCAAACTCTAATTACCTGGGAGCCTCTGGAGGCAGGATCAGAATGACCAAAAAATGACAAAATTACTAAAAAAAGACACAAAATCACCCCAAAAAAGACACAAAATTACCAATAAAAAGACACGAAATGACAAAAAAGACACAAATTTATATAAAAAAGAACACAGAATTATTAAAAAATACACAAAATTATTAAAAAAGACACAAAATTATTTTAAAAAGACAAAATTATTTCAAAAAGACAAAATTACCAATAAAAGACACAAAATTACCCAAAAAAAGACACAAGATGACTAAAAAAAGACACAAAATAATTTAAAAAGACAAAATTATTAAAAAAGACACAAAATAATTTAAAAAAGACAAAATTATTAAAAAAGACACAAAATTATTAAAAAAGACAAATTATTTCAAACAGACAAAATTACCAAAAAAAGACACAAAATTATTTTAAAAAGACACTGGTTAGAACTGGTTAGTTCATGTATACTCGCAGAGATCCGTACATTCTTTTTACACCAACAACACTCCCTCTCCTGAGTTTAATATGTTATTTGTTCATATGCAGTGAAATAATGTTCATAATGGGACAAAGGATTGAGTGACTCGCTTCTCCAGTTAGATGGCTCTGCCACATTAATAGCAAGGTTCTCCTGGCTTTAGAAAGGGAGTTGGACCGACACTCTGGTTGGTTTAACACATGTTCTGCCCACAGACACGTAGGATTAATTAAGAGGCTAAATGCTACCCCTTTGCTCCTGCACCTCACTTTGTGCCCAGATTATAAAGTGTAAAAGTCAGTTGGACGCCCTAAATGTGCTTCTCCACGCATCTTTGATCCTGTACTCTTGATCGTCTGAAAGGAGTTCGTTCAATAAAAATGTAGCAGTGATTGAATGGTTTCTGACTATCTTGAATACAGGAAATGATGTTTGAATTCTGTCCAGTTGAGTTAATAACGAGGCCGTATATGAACTATATTCTGCAGCAGAGTGACTGATGGGAGCTTCAATGCAAATAACCGTTTTATCAGTGATACTGAGAATTCAGTGGTCACTACATCACTATTAAAGATTAATTTGTTCCTATACCAAACACGTCTGTGCAGACATCACTATGATCTCTGAGAAATCCTCTGCAAATGCCAGGAATTGCTGCTTAGCAACACAGATGCAGACAATTTGGTAATGCAGATTAAGACTTCAATCTCTACAGCAGGGGTCTCAAACTGAAATTACCTGTAGGCCGCTGGAGGCAGTATCAAAATAACCCATAAAGACACAAAATTACAAAAAAAAGACACAAAATTACAAAAAAAAAAACTAAATTACTTAAGAAAGACACAAAATGACCAAAAAAACACAAAATTACCAAAAAAAGACACAAAATTATAAAAACGACACAAAATTATTTAAAAAAGACACAGAATTATTTAAAAAAAGAAACAAAATTATAAAAAAAAACAACACAAAATGACCCAAAAAGGACAGAATTACCAAAAAAGACATAAAATTACTAAAAAAGACACAAAATTATAACAAAAAGACACAAAGTTACAAAAAAGACACAAAATTATAAAAACGACACAAATGATTAAAAAAGACACAAAATTATTAAAAAAAGACACAGAATTATTTAAAAAAAGACACAAAATTATTTTAAAAAGACACAAAATTATAAGAAAAACACACAATATCAAAAAAGATTACATTTTTTTACATTACTAAAAAAGACAAAATTATTTAAAAAAGACAAAAAATTACCAAAAAAAGGACACAAAATTACCAAAAAAAGTAATCAAAGGGACCTTCCACACACAACACAGTAAAGTGCCATTCATATAAAACTCACATTAAACTTTCATATCAAGGTGGGGGCCACAAAATATCGTCACAAGGGCCACAATTGGCCCGCGGGCCGCGAGTTTGAGACCCCTGCTTCTCTACAGTATCATATCGTCCAGAGGGACGACTTCATAGTCATGAATACTGAATCTGAAGCTGTCAGCCTCTTTTACAGAGTTCACTGTTGATATTTAAATATCATTTTCTTTAAGATCGGTTTGTCTTTTTTTACTGTTTGGGTGTAAATTCAACACGAGAGTTTTGTGAATAGAGTCTTGTGACTCTGCAGCCGTGAAGAAGGCATCAAGCATCTGTCACAACCCGAAAAAGGAGACAATTGTTCCAATAAACAAAAACAAAAAATTGATTTGTCTGCTTGTCATTTCCATCCTGAGATCTGTGAAAAATCCATTTTGCAGCGTGTCTGGTGGGATAACGACGTGTCAGAAGCGTTCAGGGCTCCGTGGTGCTGCTGCTGACTCTGGTTGGAATAAAACAGTGAAAAGTGCTTCAAGCTTGTGTTTGAGAAGGCGTCATTTCAACAACACAGCAAAAAAACTCCCACACCAAATTATTGATTACTTGGGAAAGTCATATGAAATGTTTCTGTGAGATGTTAGAAAAGATGCCAGTAGTTACAGAGAGCTCAGAGATCTCACTTTGCTTTAATTTTCCATCAAAATGGCAAATAGCAAACAGCTTCTCCAGACCTTTGACGTGACTGGTGGCTCCTTCTGGATGATTGGATATAATGGAGGATTGGTAGATTGTAATGTCAATCATTACTCTATAAAGTGGCTCACTGGTAGACTAACATTGGCAACACAGAAATCATGCAAAAAAATGATAAAAAACACACATGAAAAAAACACATACAAAAAACAGAAACACACAAAAAATAAAAAATATACATTAAAACGCACAAAAAAACAATTGCAAAACCCACACAAAAATGTAAAAAACAATAAAATTACAAAACACAGAAATCACACAAAAAATACAAAAAACCCACAAAAAAACTGAAAACACAAATACACAAAAACACACACAAAATGACAAAAAAACTAATTAACACATAAAAAAACACAAAAAATGACAAAAAAACCCAAAACATTAAAAAATACACAAAAAACACACATAGAAACACACTTAAAACACAAAAAATTGCAAAAAACACAAAAAACCCAATAGAATTACAAATAAAACAAACAGAAATCACACTAAAAATACAAAAAACACCCATAAACAACACAAAAACAAAATACAAAATAAAATAAATACATAAAATACAATAAAATTACAAAAAATAAACTGAAAAACACAAATAATACACAAAAACACACAAAAAATGACAAAAAACAAATAAAAACACACAAAAAACAAACACAAAAGATTGCATTAAAATGCATTGAAATGCTGAATGCACACTGCAAAATTAAAAAAAATCTCTGCAAAAACGTCAGTAAAATCACGTTACACTTGATCGAGGTGGTTTTAACGTTTGCTGAAAAAGAGTTGACGCACTAAATGAGACATGGCAGCAGTTAGAGGGAGCTCAAAGATCTCAGTCTGCATTACTTTTGATAAAAGATGATAATAATCACCATGTTGCCCTTTCTCAACCGGTAAAAGCAGCCGGAGCAGTGAGAGACCCGGAGCTGGAGACCAGATAAAACTATCAGATAGGAAGAGTTAGAGTGTAAATAAACATGATATTGACCTCGGCCCCTGCAGCCGACCCAGCGTTGCTCCTCTAACATCTCTGACCGGAGCTCACTGTAGCGGAGAGCTGCAGAGCCTCTGACACGCTGCTCCTCAAACACTCAGTATGCTGTTACTCCTGCAGGAGCTGCCCTCAAACACCAAACGAGGCTCAGACCAAACAAAGCACCACAGGAGGAGATATATCGTATTTAGTAAAATGCTTCGAGGCGTTCCCGACCATCTAAAGAGACTCAATAACAAGGAGCGCAATTCTAAATATTGGCAGAAAAATAATAATTCACCTTCGGTCAGAAGAACACATTTGTACATACATACATACAGCAGGAGTGATTAGTGAAAGCTCCAGAGGAGAATGAGTCCAGACGCTCTGCATTAAACATCAGAGATGGAAGACTGAGGGAATTATTTGTTTCAGATGAAGTGTACTGAGAAGAAAACAAGAGAAAATAGAGACAATTTAACAAAAAAAAGAAGAAGAGGACAGAAAACAAATGGACAAAGGTTGACCCTTTAGTGTTTGGCCCCCTTTTCTAGAGAAGTGGAGGTTGTGGGCAGTGGATTTTTAGGGGGAGATAGCAGGTCAACAGTACATGGCACATAGAATCAATCAATCAATCAATCAATCAAGTCAAAATTACTTTATTTATCCCCGAGGGTAAATTCAGTTAGTCTGGTAGCTTTGATTTGATTAGATCTGGTTTTGTATTTTTACATCTTTTTTTGGTAATTTAACATCTTTTTAAATAAATTTACATCTTTTTTGGGTAATTTTTCATTTTTTTTTTGTCATTTTAAATTTTTTGGTGGTTTTACATGTTTTTGGGATGATTTTAAATCTTGTTTTTGGTAATTTTACATATTTTTTTTTATAAATTCACATTTTTGGGATAATTTTCCTTTTTTATTTTTGGTAAATTTTACATATTTTTTGGAGGGTAATGTTTAAATGTTTTTTGTAATTTCCACATCCTATTTTGGTATTTTTGCATAGTTTTTTTGGGTAATTTAAAAAAAAAATTGAGGTAATTTTACATATTTTTTGTAATTTTACATATTTTTTTGGGATGATTTGACATCTTGTTTTTGGTAATTTTACATTTTTTTTTAAATAAATATACATATATTTTTAAATAAATATACATATTTTTTGGGATAATTTTACATATTTTTTGGGGGTAAATTTTACATCTTTTTGGGGGAGTCTTTAAAAAAAAAAAGGTGTTTTCACATCCTATTTTGGTATTTTTACATAGTTTTTGGGTAATTTTAAACATTTTTTTGAGGTAATTTTACACATTTTTTTGTAATTTAACAGTCTTTTTTGGGGTAATCTTAAGAAAATTTGGGGGTAATTTTACATGTCATTAATTGTGCATATTTTTTTGGGTAATTTGAAACATTTTGGGGGTAATTTTACATATTTTTGGTGGTAATTTTACTTTTTTTGGGGGGTAATTTGAAACATTTTTGGGTATTCAGTTCAATTCAAATTGAAATTTACTTCATCTATCCCCGAGGGTACCTTCACTGCTGTTTTATGGTTATGCTTCTATGTTAAACCCCATGATATTCATATGTGTGGCAGTTTTTACCTGCTACGTATGTCTTTGTAGTGTGCCATTACATGCCAACTTCAATATGTGCATATTGAGTTTTGGCAGGTGATAATCCAGCTGGTTATACAAGGTTTGGAAGAGGAGACGATATCTACTGGTACTAAATTAATAAGCAGGGTCATTATACCAGAGGATCATGAATTCACATTGATTTGAATGATTCATTTTACTGTGAAAATTCCCACAAGGTTGCTCTGCTGCCTTACACTGACTCTTAGAAATAAAAATCATTATGGAACTGTAAGTGAGGGCCAGAGTAGTTGTTTTCAGTGAACTGAATTAGTAGAATCCATTCATTAAAAAGATGCATTCACTGACTCGTGCAGTGATTGAAAACTGAAACTAACTAACAAATAAGCTGAGAATTAAAAATGTATGCTGATAGAAATACTGCTGCAGACTGGAAGCTGAAGACTTATGTACAGCATGTTTATTTTCACCACACCTAATTATGAAATAGAATATTTTTGTACTACTATTTGTGTATCAATATTTAACACTATTTGACAGAACGTTGATTTTAACAGTTCTCTGTACTTTTTCTTATTGGAGGGCCTCACAGGGAAAATAAAAATAGAACCCAGATTGCAAAAAAGTTTTGACTGTGATGTTATCCTTTTTGACATATATTCATAAAATAAACTTCATTGTTAATTGCAAATATACAGTAATTCTAAATTTGATGCCTGCAACATGTTACAAAAAAGTTGCAACCACGACTTCAGTTGTACAACAGGCTGGGGTGTCTGATGCCGTATTTTTGCGCTTTATATTGTGCCAATGGGAGACATGCTGGACTGCAGGCAGGCCACTGAGTACTTTCTGAGTACTTTTTGGAAAGCGGCTGAGTGTTTTGGCTCCGCCCACTAGTTAGTTCCCCTCACCTCTGTTCTCAAACAGGTACTTTTGTAGCGGCTAACCAACAGAGTCCGAATTTGACCCCAACGGGTTCCCTGTTTTTCCAAAAAAGGGTCCTGTGTTCCCCACTGTTGTGGGGTTAGGGATAGGGTTAGGGTTAGGGTTAGCGTTAGCGTTAGCTCGAGACCTGCAGGTTTTCCACCCCTGACCTAATCTTTCTTTGTCTAGACCTATTTGCCATGGAATTCGGCACTAATGGTGGGAAAAAGTAACAGACTGGGGAACATAGGACTCTTTTTGGGAAAAGCGGGGAAAAAGGGTCCTATGTTCCCCGGTCTCATACAAAGAGGGGAACATAGACACGCTCCCGCAACAGACCGATGTGGCAAGCAGTGTTGCCAACTTAATGAATTGTCTCTATATTTAGCGACTATTCAGACCCTCTAGAGACTCTTTCTCAAAAAAGCAACTAGTGGCAATTCCAGCAAATTTTTCTGGTGTTATTGGAGACTTTTGGAGACTCGTTCCTACTCTTCCTAATGAGTAGCAGGTGCCGTCCCAAAGCACTCACAAGCGGCTCAGAGAGTTCCTACCCGAGGCAGGTACTTTCTGAGCCGCTACCTGAGCCGCTAACCGGTGAAGTTGGGTGGATCGTCTCTCCCAAGTCACGTCAATAGCGGCTCACTAGAGGGAAAAGTACCTCATGGAAACGTGCCTCTTGAAACAAAGCTGTTCCTGAATGTGGCACAGAATTGTCTTTCTGAAATAAGCAAGAACAAGACACCTTCACAGCCTTCTTACCCATGATGCCATAGGCACTAACACTGGGTGTGTTAGCCACCACAGATTCTGGCTTTTTGGATGATCTTTTTCCTCTTTATCCTGGAGGAAACTACGTCCATGATTTGAAATGTGAACTCTTCCGACCACATCACATTTTTGCACTTTGCACTGGTTCATCTCAGATGAGCTCGAGCCCAGAGAAGTTGGGCAGCGTTTCTGGATGTTGTTGATAAATTGCTGCTGCTTTACCAACTTCCATTGGAATTTAAGAAGTAAATTATTGAAGTTAATGAACATGCTTGTGTTCAATCTAGTTATAAGATAGGATTGTATATAAGTACACAGTGATGTATCAAACCTCTTCTGCATCATATTTGCTGTTACACACACATAAAGCAGATCAGAAAAAAAGTATACAGTAGCTCTAATAGTGTGTGAGTTTTTTGTGTGTATTTCAGTGCAAGTTATGCAGGCCTTAGTATAAACTGGCTGTGTTGTCTCCCATTTTATTAAAATGTGGCAGTGATGACAGTTTTTAAAGTTGCATATCATCTCAGGCAGGAGAAAACCTCTCAGCAGATCCATGCACACACACACACACACACACACACACACATGTAGATGGTCCTTTTCAATGTTGACCAAGCTATCATGGGAAAAATGAATGCATGAATGAAATGTCGGTGTTATTTTGAGGATAAAAAAATACCTGGGTGAAGACGAGAGGAGCGAGAGACAAAGATTCTCAGATAGAAACAAGAGTGAGCGATTGAGAAAAGAGAAGAAGAAAAAGGAAACTGGTGACAAATTGGTAGGAATGCTCCCTAGCAGCTCTGAGTGACAGGCCAATCATCTCGCTAGCACATCTTGAGGCGAAGCCCGGCTGACTGGTATTAATTGAAATGTGATTGGAGGATGGGAGGGGGGAGGGGGGGGGGGGGGGGGGGGGGGGGGGGGGGGGGGGGGGGGGGGTGGTTGCCACGACGCTCACATCTAATCCACATCAGAGCAATTAATAACGCATTCAGTCCCGTCCTCTTCTCTCCTCTCCACTCTCATCACCATTGATATTTCCAGTGGTGACTAGAAATTAGAAAAGGAGGGAGAAATAATTGAAAAGGGATAATTCCGAAAGGGGAGCTCGGGGCAAATGATGGAATTTGGAAAGGGGATTAATTTGTGCAACAATTCAGAGGGCTGCCCAGGAGGGATCTTTTTTTTTTTTTTTTTTTACTCCCTGAGAGACATTGTCATGGCCAAAATCTTTCAACTCACTTTCATTCATGTCCAGAAAAAAGCAAAGAGAGGGAGAGAGAGTTTCCAGGTTCATTAACTTTCCTCCTTCATCAGGCTTTAAATAGGCACCGAGTGCTGCAGAAGAACTTATCTAACAGAAGCTCCAGGCCACAAAGTAAAGTTCAGGTCATATACCTGCAAGTTAGATCTATTTTTTATTATTCTGTCTTCTGCAAAATAAAGACAAAAGGTAACTGCAAAGTATATGGACAAAATACTGGAAGTGAGGGAAATTACCTGGGGGGTCGCTGGAGGCAGTATCAAAATGACCAAAAAAAGACACAAAATGACCAAAAAGACACAAAATGACCAAAAAAGACACAAAAAGACACAAAACGACACAAAACGACACAAAATGACTAAAAAAGACACGAAATCGCTAAAAAAAACCCACAAAATCACTAAAAAAGACACAAAATGACCAAAAAAAGACACAAAATTACAAAAAAGACACAAAATGACCAAAAAAAGACACAAAATGACTAAAAAAAGACACAAAATTACAAAAAAGACACAACATGACAAAAATGAGACACAAAAAGAGAAAAAATGACTAAAAAAAGACACAAAATGACTAAAAAATTACACAAAATGACTAAAAAAAGACACAAAATGACTAAAAAAAGACACAAAATAACTAAAAAAAGACACAAAATGACCAAAAAAAAGTTACACAAAAAGACACAAATAGACTAAAAAAAGACACAAAATGACTAAAAAATGACACAAAAAGACAAAAAAATGACTAAAAAAAGACACAAAAAGACAGAAAATTACCAAAAAAAGACACAAAATGACCAGAAAACACACAAAAAAACCCACAAAAAGACATTCTGCTGACTTTCACAGTATTTTGCATAATGTTTCTATGTGTCAGTCTTTAACTCAAACTCATTAATGTCTGTGGGCTGCAGCAGCAGTATAACGGTATTAATGAGGACGGCTGAGAGGCGGGAGTAACCTCGATGAGAGTGGCAGCTTTTAATGCACAGCCACTTATCCCAGGTATTTTATTTGTGAGTCTTAGAAAACAAATCTTTTTGTCGGTTTTACCCTGACACTCTGGCTGTGAGAGCACTTGTAGCCACACACAGATTGCGAATGCCATCTCAATGGAATGACTCCTCTATTGAGTAAGGTCTGCCATTATAAGTGAAGCCACATCATTGTGCCACGTCTATAGTAGGGGAGTGAAAAGTCTGTGAAAGGACGAGAGCAGCACATAGAAGAGATGTACAAACTTAAGGTCTGAGCTCTTTATGTGCAGCCTTGGGCCCTTTATATATTCACAACACTCCTGTTCTGAGGCCTTGCAGTCTGAATATCATTTGAAAATGGTTTGAAAAAATAATAAATCAAAGAAAGTAAGTTTGGTATAACTCAACATACATGGTCAGGAACCAATACTGACAAGATTTCAAAGTTTATTTTCAACTTTTGTAACCAAGCGACTGTGTCTCCAGTGTTCTAAGACTCATATGTATATTTATATATATGTATATATAATAGGTTCAGCAGGTCATTATATATATATATATATATATATATATATTCACATAGTTGTGGGATGTAACTAAGTACATTTACTCAAGTACTGTACTTGAGTATGGTTTTGAGCTACTTGTACTTGAGTATTTCCATTTGATGTACCTTTATACTTCTACTCTACTACATTTTGAGGTAAATATTGCAAATTTTTTCAGTATAATTAAAGCTGGCGGCTTAATATAGTGGAGTAAGAAATTATATGACTTGATTTGCTCTAAGTCATAGCTCGTTGGGGCACCATCTGTAAAACAGAAAAATATAGCCAAATCACCTAAATCAGTCTCATAAACTGACTAAACTATCAATTTTGGAACACTGATTATTAATTATAATTATAATTATAATCAAATCACCATATTAATATTTAGTAGTGGTTGAAGGAATCATGAATTCTTGTCACAGAAGAGGCTAGCATATTGTTCACAGTGTACAACATTAAATAGACAGCATTTATTCATAAAACCTCTAAATTTTGTCAACTTCAAGTCTAGTTTTGAGTTTTTCTAGCTCGACAAGCTTACGATTCCAAATCTCCTGATATATTACTTACAAAATCATATTGATAAATGCTCAGCATATCATTCAGAATGTACAACATTAAATAGATAGCATTTGTAATCAAAAGGTATTTTTTCTAAAAACAAGTCAAGCAAATAAAGCACACATCTATAAAGTATAGAGAACTACATTACAAAAGAGAAGAAATGGTTCAAAAGTGTGGTTAGATGGCTATAAGAATTATGAATAATTATCATAAATAATTATTAATTATAAGAAATGATATGACTTGATTTGCTCGAAGTCATAGCTTGTTGGGGGCACCATCTGTAAAACAGAAAAATATAGCCAATTCACCTGTATCACTCTCATAAAGTTACTAAACTATCAATAATGGCAATAATTGTGAATAGAATTATAATGAAATAACCATATTAATATTTAGTAGTGGGTTGAAGGAATCTGGATTCTTGTCATAGAAGAGGCTAGCATATCGTTCACAGTGTACAACATTAAATAGACAGCATTTGTAATCAAAAAGGTATTTATTCTAAAAACAAGTAAAGCAAATAAAGCACACATCTATAAAGTATAGAGAACTACATTACTATTATTATTACTACTATTATTAATACTATTAATATTATTGATTATTAATAATTATTATAAATAATTATTAATTATAAGAAAGGATATGACTTGATTTGCTCGAAGTCATAGCTCGTTGGGGGGCACCATCTGTAAAACAGAAAAATATAGCCAATTCACCTAAATCAGTCTCATAAACTTACTAAACTATCAATTTGGAACACTGATTATTAATTATGAATATAATTTTAATCAAACTACCATATTAATATTTAGTAGTGGTTGAAGGAATTGTGAATTCTTGTCATAGAAGAGGCTAGCATATCGTTCACAGTGTACAACATTAAATAAACAGCATTTGTAATCAAAAGGTATTTATTCTAAAAACAAGCAAAGCAAAAATAAAGAACACATCTATAAAGTATAGAGAACTACATTACAAAAGAGAGGAAATGTGTGTGTGTGTGTATGGTGAAGATCACTAATTTTAGAAACACTCCTGTGGATCGTAATTAAGTGTAAGAACACATGACATTTTGCTGTTTGGTTTGAAGAACTTGTTGAAATGTTAACAGGAAAAAAAGAATATAACACACTGAACATGCACAGAAGAACAAAGAATAAAATGTTTGTGATCGTCCTGCAGTATACATTTTAAACCCTATAATGAAGTTTAGATGGTCCAGCATTTGTCGTTTAGGAAGCATAGACCTCTGTTTGTGTTTGTGCAAACTCAGCACTGAATAAGTTTCTCCTATCATGGAGCCTAATGGCTCTAACATTTCAGCGGGTGCAATCGCATAGCCACTGATCACCAAATAAACCTCTGTAATAAACTATAAAATAAAATCATAAAGTGCCGTTCCCCTCCCATTGAGAATGCATGAAAGTGTTTTCAATTTAAGCATTCTATTTCCACAAATCAATAGCTGCTTTTCTGCAGCAGGACATCGCATAGTTCATAAATCCAGTTCCATATGCTGCTAATATGGACTGGAAATGATTATTTGCCTGTTTGAGACTATAGCATAACTGTCCAATCATCCCTGCTGTTAACTCTATGCAGTCTTGGACTACTTTGTCCATTTTTGAATCCCTTTCATGTCTTTTTGTGTCTTTTTTTTGTCATTTTGTCTTTTTGTGTGTCTTTTTTTATGTCTTTTTTGTGTCTGTTGTTGTGTCTTTTTTTGTCTGTTGTGTCATTTTGTGTTCTTTTTGTCATTTTGTGTCTTTTTTTTGTCATTTTGTGTCTTTTTTGTCATCTTGGCTCTTTTTTGTCATTTTGTTCTGTGTCTTTTTTGGTCATTTTGCGTCTTTTTTTAGTCATTTTGTGTATTTTTTGGTAATTTTTGTGTCATTCTTGTCATTTTCTCTTTTTTGTCATTTTGTGTCTTTTCTAGTCATTTTTGTCTTTTTGTGTCTTATTTTGGTCATTTTTGTGTCTTTTTTTATGTCTTTTTTGGTCATTTTGTGTCTGTTGTGTCTTTTTTTGGTCATTTTGTGTCTTTTTTTGTCATTTTGTCTCTTTTTTTGTCAATTTGTGTCTTTTTTGTCATTTTGTGTCTGTTGTGTCCTTTTTTGTCATTTTGTGTCTTTTTTTGTCATTTTAGTAATTTTCTCTTTTTTTGTCATTTTCTGTCTTTTTTCTAGTCATTTTGTGTCTTTTTTTTGGTCATTTTTGTGTCTCTTTTGGACGTCATGAAGAAGTCGTGCTCCGGCGCTTTCGTGGACTCCAGAGGGTTAACAAGTACAGGAAAACACAGAGCGATGTCACATGGAGGGAAAGTGTGTCAAGATGTGTAATGAATAGGAGCTGTCTGAGAGTGTTTGCCCCCCTGCAGTGGGAGACGTGCTCCTCAGAATGCAGGGCAGGCGGCCTGTCTCGGATTAATCACAGCTACTGACTGGAGGCAATCAATGAGCTAAATGCTAACACTTTGGCTGGGACACAGACAGACAAACTGGCCTGTTAACAGAAGCCAAGAGGTGACTCCTTCACTTCACATGGAGAGCTGGAGGCCAAGAAGACAGACAGTGTGTGTGTGTGTGTGTGTGTGTGTGTGTGTTCTTGTACTTCCTACATAGTGAGGACCAAAACACGTCTTTAACCCTTAATAGGACACTCATTGAAATACTTGCAAATTCCAAATTTCAACCCTAGAGAATATTTGAGGATATTACATACAGCCAGAATGTGTAAAAAAACACACAGATCCGGGGGAGGGGGATAACATTTTGAGGAAAAAGTTAACGAGATTAAAGTGGCAAATCTACGAGGAGAAAAAATATGCAGATTTATGAGATTTAAAGTGGTGAATCTGCGAGAAAAAAGTTGCTTTTTCCTCCACTTTTTTTCTCGTAAATCTGTGACTTTTTTTGAGCAAATTTGCTACTTTCAATCTCTTAAATCTGCGACTTTTTTTCTTGTAGATTTGTCACTTTAATCTAGTGAATATGCAACTTTTTCTCAAAATATTACGAGAAAAAAATGCGTAGATGCATGAGATTTAAAGTGGTGAATCTGCGAGAAAAAAGTTGCTTTTTTCCCCCCACTTTTTTTCTCTTAAATCTGCGACTTTTTGTCTTGTAGAATTGCCACTTTAATCTAGTAAATTTGCAACTTTTTTCTCGAAATATTCTTGTCTTTGTCAACAAGGAAATAAAGGCAAAATTTACTGTGACCTCTTTTAATCTCCCACCCAACAAATACCCCATTACAAAAAACTAAAACTAACAAAAACTAAACTAAAACTAGCAAACTCACTCTAAAAAGTAATTAAAACTAACTGCTTTGACTCAATTTGAACAGAGAGAATCAGGAGTTTTCTGTTGTCGAGGAGGCTTGTGTCCTCACAAGTATAGTAGTACAAGTGTGTGTGTGTGTGTGTGTGTGTGTGTGTTTCTGCTCGGTAACTGGCACGCCTCTCTCTGGATATTGGTTTTGCCATGACAACTGTCATTCAAAGGTATTTTGGAAGGCGATACATGTGCAGAAGAATTGATTGATGTCTTCTTTTTTTTTTCATCTTGGCTAATTCTGGCTGTTGACTGACAGAGGATATTGGTGTAATGTTTTTCTCACTGCATTCTGTCTGTAAAACCACCACACATGCACATTCTTACACTAGAACACACACATAAATATGTATATACATACATTCATGCATTCCATTCCATCTCCATCTGTCCAATCCATCCATTTTCCTACACTTATCCGGGGCCGGGTCGCGGGGGCAGCAGGCTAAGCAGGGCATTCTGGGCACCCCTCTCTCCAGCCACAACGTCCAGCTCCTCCTGAATCAAAAATATGTTTAAAAATATAAAAAATATAATTTTAGTATAAAACAATGAATTGTGCCTTATTATGGCTATATTTTTCATTCATATAAAAGTGAAATATATTTAGTTTAACCCTCTGGTGTCTCCAAAAGCTCCAAAGCATGACTTGTTCATCACATCCAGACGTAAAAACAAAGCAGAAAAGACACGAAATGACTAAAAAAAGACACAAAATGACTAAGAAAAGACACAAAAAGACATATTCATATTCCTGCAGTACCTCCCAAAAGACTCCCCGAAGGACACGTTTTAAGCCTTCTTCTCAAGCCCTCTTTGACTTTCCACATTAATATTCTTCTTCTTTTCTCCCATTCATTTTCCCCCATGTGAACTGCTTCTATATCATGCCATAAGAAGCATAATGCTGCCTGTTTTATGATTTTGTTTGCACTCTTTTTTCTGTGTGAACCTAATGCTCCAAGCCAACTGTCTCAGTATCTCTTCTTAGTTCAAAGGAGTTATTCCAAATGTGTTACTAACATCACCCAAAGACCAAAAATAAAGTTTATAGTCTTTGCAATAAGATCATAGGAATCCATTGTGTTACTTTTTTTTTTTTTTTTTACCAACCACTGTATTTCTTTCTCCTCTCTCTCCTTCTGGGCTAAACATTTCTTAATTTTAACATTTTCCAAACTTAAGGGAAAAACATGTCGTTTGTCACTGCCCTCCGAAACAAAAAACCCATAAGTGTGGAGCCCTATCGACAGCAGGACATCATTTGTCAGTGTCTTCCAGACAGAATCTACAAATAAGGGTTTCCTAGGTTACAGGCAGAAAACCTAATGCAGGTGAAGGTTGGGGAAGGAGCTCACCTTGCACAGCAGTTGTGCTGTAGAAGAATGAAGTGCAGGAAAGTTAGAAACTGGTGTAACTCAATGTAGCATTTCATTTTTGACACCTGATCTCAATGTATGTATTGTATTGACATTAAAGGGGGATTCTCAGCAGATTCCAGAGCAGAAGTGCTCACCATCAACTGCCGAAAAATGCAATTCTTGCAGAAATCTCCAAAAAGTTTTTAATGCCAAATAACAGCAGAAGGGTTTTCTATTGTGTTCCTCAATGTATTGATGTCTTAACCCTTAATACGGTACTCATTGAAATACTTGCAAATTCCAAATTTCAACCTTAGAGAATATTGGAGGATATTACATACAGCCAGAATGTGTAAAAAAAAAAAAAAAAAGAAAATACGAAAATAATATTTTGAGAAAAAAGTTTACAAGATTAAAGTGGTAAATCTATGAGAAAAAAATGCGTGGATTTATGAGACTTAAAGTGGTGAATCTGGGAGAAAAAAGTTGCTTTTCTCCCCACTTTTTTTCTCGTAGATTTGCCACTTTAATCTAGTAAATTTGCAACTTTTTTCTTGAAATATTACCTGAAGTTACCAAATATTGTTCTTTGCCCGATTAAGGGTTAATGTGATGTTCTCCAAGGAGTTTTGACAATTTTTATTAATACGAGTAAAAAAAAGGGCACTAAATCTATCAACTAAACGGTATCAACCAGGCGGCAACCTCCTGGTCTGGGCAGGGAGGCAAACCATGAAGTGCCTAAAGCTGCATTCTACCGAAAATTCTAGCAGGGGGCGCTGACGGTGGCCGCAAAAGCATTTTAGTCCATTCATTTCAATACAAAATGAGAAAACTTCTCACTTGATTTATTACCGCAGAAATGTTTTTCAGGACAACACTATGGTCTCAATCACTAGTAAAAAAATCTTCTTCAAGACAATCTGATGTTAATAGTGTAAATAATGGCCCCATTTAGAAGAAAATAGAAGATAAAGAATTGTATGATTTGGGGGCGGGGCTACCTTTGATTGACAGGTCACTAATAAGGTGAGCCGTCATCAGGAGAGAAGCAGAACAATGCGTATCCATGGCAACGTGTCAATAAAGTTATATATAACGTTATATAGATATAAAAAAGGACGTTTAGTAGTTTGGTCTCATAACTTTGAGCCTTTCACTGTATTTTCACTTAATGACAGCATGGGAATGGCCTTCATGTACTCATAATGCTCTAAATAGTCTAAAGCAGGTGTCTCAAACTCAAATTACCTGGGGGCCGCTGGAGGCAGTATCAAAATGACCAAAAAAAGACACGAAATTACAAAAAAAAAGACACAAAATGACAGAAAAAAATCTAAATTACTTGAAAAAGACAAAAAAGGACACAAAATGACCAAAAAATACACATAATTACAAAAAAATGACACAAAATTAATAAAAAAAGACACACAATTAATAAAAAAAGACACAAAATGACAGAAAAAAAGACAAAAAAGGACACAAAATGACCAAAAAATACACAGAATTACCAAAAAAGACAAAAAATTAATTAAAAAGACACAAAATGACACAAAATGACAGAACAAAACTAAATTACTCAAAAAATAAACTAAATGACCAAAGAAAAACACAGAATTTACAAAAAAAATGACACAAAATGACTAAAAGAAAGATGCAAAAGTATTTAAAAAAGACACGTTTCCTCTTCCTCTCTCGGTCTGCTTTCCTACAACCTCCTCCTCCTCCTCCTCCTCCTCCTCCACATCTCTTTCGTCTGTATCTGCTCCACATACCCCCTCCTCCTCCTCCTCCTCCTTCTACCTCTCTTCTATCCCTCCATCTCTGGGTCTCACTAGTCGTTTGCGCCTCCTCGTGAGTGCTATTACAGCATCACTTTGCATTTAGATAACCATCGCCTCGCCACCCCAAATTGGTCCAGAGCAGGAGGAGGGGGATACAGAGAGGAGGGGGGGAGGAGGAAGGAGGAGGAGGAGGAGGAGGAGGAGGCGATATTGAAGTTCAAGCCGAATCCTTCCCGGAGAAATAATTGCAGATGTTGGAGCCCCTGCAGACGGTAACACACGGGGAAATTTTAGGGGAAATACAGACCAGCAATTTCACCACTGGCAATTATGATCAACAGCATTTTTTCCATTACACTTTCATTTCGCTGCTCCCCCGCTGTGTCATCCACACACATTTATTTTGTCCCAGAATCCCTCCTATCCCCGGCCCCGGAGTTATGCCAGACTGAGTTGCATTATAATATGACAATGGCTCCACTTTGCAGAGCCAAGGAGCCGTAACTGTGGGAGAAGTAAAAACTTGGGAAAAAAATGAAACTTCAAGCTTTATCTCATGTCTAGACGGCTGAGGTAAAACTCACAGTGAGAAGAATTAAAAGGAACTATTCTGGCTTTTGTCTTTGCTTTTGTCCAAATTTGTAAAGATACAACAAAAACATAGCTACCAAGGTTATTATAGTTAATGAAAACTAACAAAATAACGGAAATTAGAATTGAAAAAACATTTTTGTTAACTGAAATAAAAATAAAAACAAGAGTTTAAGAAAACAAAAAAAACTAACTGAAACTGTATTGTGTGGTTACAAAACTAACTAAAATGATAGTAAAATGTCCTTCGTTTACGTCTTTGTCAACTTTTTTCATCCGTAAACCTTTTTGGTTGATATGAAATCTGTTTCATCTATCTGGTTTTATGACTTAATAAACTTATTGGGGCTGAGATGGATCAGACAAAGGAAATAAAGGAAACATTTATTGTGACTTTATTGAATCTGGCACCCAACAAATACCCCATTACAAAACAACTAAAACTAAGCATTTTCAAGAAATATAACCTAATGAAAAATCCAAAACTATTACAACCTTGATGCCTAACAGCAAGTGTAAATAATATGGGTTGTAATAAGCCGATTGCACTTCAAAAATCAATATATTTTGCTTTTATATTAAATGTGACATAATGGCCCATTGACTCAAAGCTTGCAGAAATAATACAGTCACCATTCTGAACAAAATCCAATGAAAAAGTCCCCCAAAATGTATTTTCCTTACAAAGAAAAGTCTACAAATTCTATATAAAAATGTATTTACTCGCATATATTATCTAGTCTATGATATTTATATAGGAATAGGAAACATAACACATAGGAAGCTTTCACTGTAAAAAAAAAAGATAAACAATAGCTACTCAATAAAATTGAGGCAACAGATTGCACGCAATATTATTAATTATATCTAAGTACGTTACAAGTTGAGTTAATAACTTAACAGGAAGTGACTGTCAGTTAAAAACAGACTAATTATTAATATTAATAATTGTGTTGGATTAATTCAGAAGTCTCTTGATTTAGAATTACATAAACATAAAGATTATATTTAATGTGATCAAAATAAGTAGATTCCATCTCAAACATTTTTCTATTAAAGTTACTTAAACAACTGCCTCAAAATCAAGGACACATTTATATTTAATACATTTTATCAAATATATGAAGTAAAATGAAATGACTACAGAATCATTTAGAACAGTGTTTGTATTTCACAGTAAAAATCTAAATCTGCATAGGATTTTACAGAGATTTATGATATACTGTTAATTTAATTTAATAATTTAGCACATAAATATGACTACATATATTTGTTGAAGTCAATGGTGAGTGGTGCAGACTCATTATGGTCTGTCAATGATGTATTTTAGAAAAAGACCTTTTTTTGTTGCATTTAATGAGGATTTTGTCTTTCCTTTTTGTCTAAATTTGCAAAGATACAACAAAAACAACATCCATGTGCAGCTACACTTACAATACTATCACTGAGTTAATTTCCCTCCTGTTGAAGTTTCCAAATGAAGTGTTTATCTGAACGCTACATCAAGTGATCTGATGAAGTTTGTGT
Source organism: Centropristis striata (assembly GCF_030273125.1). Lineage (NCBI taxonomy): Eukaryota > Metazoa > Chordata > Actinopteri > Perciformes > Serranidae > Centropristis > Centropristis striata. Next base: position 2,927,300 of record NC_081521.1, on the reverse strand, counting down.
TTACAGCCACCGCAGCGTGTAATTGGAATAAATGTCGAGAAAATAGTTTTAGACTTTCTCTGGTGTTATTTACACTCGATGAGCAAAATAATAAGATTTCAGCATTTCACTACAAGCGCTGTCACAATACCTGTTGTTTCATCTCCCAATAATGAAATGCCAGGAGCTTTTCAAATGGACTAATTAGCTTTTTCTAAGCATTATTATTCTCATATTATCACTCCGAGGTATTGATGACTTTAGATGGCAACTGTAAGATAAATTATAGATTCATATTATAATTTATAGACGGTCTGGAGAATAAAATCTCACAGATGTATTAAAGTATATTCAGGTGTTTGTGGCATTATGGAAACAATGGAGCATAAGTACAATGAACACATTATCTGTAGGTTATGATTGCTATGATAAAATACTGTAATATCCTCTTATTTGCTGTGGGCAGTGGGTGTTTAGGGGGAGATAGCAGGTCAACAATAAATGTCATAGAAGAGGTTGGC